>NW_027206686.1:900000-1081151 GCF_032191515.1 Phaenicophaeus curvirostris
TTGCCCTTGTCCGCCCCTCTTTGCCCTTGTCCGCCCCTCTTTGCCCTTGTCCGCCCCTCTTTGCCCTTGTCCGCCCCTCTTTGCCCTTGTCCGCCCCTCTTTGCCCTTGTCCGCCCCTCTTTGCCCTTGTCCGCCCCTCTTTGCCCTTGTCCGCCCCTCTTTGCCCTTGTCCGCCCCTCTTTGCCCTTGTCCGCCCCTCTTTGCCCTTGTCCGCCCCTCTTTGCCCTTGTCCGCCCCTCTTTGCCCTTGTCCGCCCCTCTTTGCCCTTGTCCCGTATTCTCCGCCCTTGTCCGCCCCTCTTTGCCCTTGTCCCGTATTCTCCGCCCTTGTCCGCCCCTCTTTGCCCTTGTCCCGTATTCTCCGCCCTTGTCCGCCCCTCTTTGCCCTTGTCCCGTATTCTCCGCCCTTGTCCGCCCCTCTTTGCCCTTGTCCCGTATTCTCCGCCCTTGTCCGCCCCTCTTTGCCCTTGTCCGCCCCTCTTTGCCCTTGTCCGCCCCTCTTTGCCCTTGTCCGCCCCTCTTTGCCCTTGTCCGCCCCTCTTTGCCCTTGTCCGCCCCTCTTTGCCCTTGTCCGCCCCTCTTTGCCCTTGTCCGCCCCTCTTTGCCCTTGTCCGCCCCTCTTTGCCCTTGTCCGCCCCTCTTTGCCCTTGTCCGCCCCTCTTTGCCCTTGTCCGCCCCTCTTTGCCCTTGTCCGCCCCTCTTTGCCCTTGTCCGCCCCTCTTTGCCCTTGTCCGCCCCTCTTTGCCCTTGTCCGCCCCTCTTTGCCCTTGTCCGCCCCTCTTTGCCCTTGTCCGCCCCTCTTTGCCCTTGTCCGCCCCCCTTTGCCCTTGTCCGCCCCCCTTTGCCCTTGTCCGCCCCCCTTTGCCCTTGTCCGCCCCCCTTTGCCCTTGTCCGCCCCCCTTTGCCCTTGTCCGCCCCCCTTTGCCCTTGTCCGCCCCCCTTTGCCCTTGTCCTCCCCCCTTTGCCCTTGTCCGCCCCCCTTTGCCCTTGTCCGCCCCCCTTTGCCCTTGTCCGCCCCCCTTTGCCCTTGTCCGCCCCCCTTTGCCCTTGTCCGCCCCCCTTTGCCCTTGTCCGCCCCCCTTTGCCCTTGTCCGCCCCCCTTTGCCCTTGTCCGCCCCCCTTTGCCCTTGTCCGCCCCCCTTTGCCCTTGTCCGCCCCCCTTTGCCCTTGTCCGCCCCCCTTTGCCCTTGTCCGCCCCCCTTTGCCCTTGTCCGCCCCCCTTTGCCCTTGTCCGCCCCCCTTTGCCCTCGTCCGCCCCCCTTTGCCCTCGTCCGCCCCCCTTTGCCCTCGTCCGCCCCCCTTTGCCCTTGTCCGCCCCCCTTTGCCCTTGTCCGCCCCCCTTTGCCCTTGTCCGCCCCCCTTTGCCCTTCTCCGCCCCCCTTTGCCCTTCTCCGCCCCCCTTTGCCCTTCTCCGCCCCCCTTTGCCCTTCTCCGCCCCCCTTTGCCCTTCTCCGCCCCCCTTTGCCCTTACCGCCTATTCTCCGCAATTGTCCGCCCATCTTTGCCCTTGTCCGCCCATCTTTGCCCTTGTCCGCTCCTCTTTGCCCTTGTCCTCCCCTCTTTGCCCTTGTCCTCCCCTCTTTGCCCTTGTCCGCCCCTCTTTGCCCTTGTCCGCCCCTCTTTGCCCTTGTCCGCCCCTCTTGCCCTTGTCCACCCCACTTTACCCTTGTCCCGTATTCTCCGCACTTGTCCTTCCCTCCTTGCACTTGTCCCGTATTCTCCGCACTTCTCCGCCCCTCTCTGCCCTTCTCCGCCCCTCTTTGCCCTTGTCCCTTATTCTCCGTACTTGTCCGACCCTCTTTGCCCTTGTCCGCCCCTTTCACAATTTTCCTCCCCTCTTTGCCCTTGTCCGCCCCTCTTTGCCATTGTCCCATATTCTCCCATTCTCTCTTTGCCAAAATCGCCTTATTAGGCGAAAGTAAGTTACAATTCAGTACCCTATCCTAAAGCTTGCTGTTAGAAGGGAATCTGCAGCTTGCAGTGAAAGCGCTTCCAGAGGGGAGTCTAATGAGGGCATACATTTGATGGCAGCATCTTCCCTGCGGGAGATACTCTCTTTGCCAAAATCGCATTATTAGGCGAAAGTAAGTTACAATTCAGTACCCTATCCTAAAGCTTGCTGTTAGGAGGGAATCTGCAGCTTGCAGTGAAAGCGCTTCCAGAGGGGAGTCTAATGAGGGCAAACATTTGATGGTAGCAGCTTCCCTGCGGGAGATACTCTCTTTGCCAAAATCGCGTTATTAGGCGAAAGTAAGATACAATTCAGTACCCTATCCTAAAGCTTGCTGTTAGGAGGGAATCTGCAGCTTGCAGTGAAAGCGCTTCCAGAGGGGAGTCTAACGAGGGCAAACATTTGATGGTAGCAGCTTCCCTGCGGGAGATAGTCTCCTTGCCATAATCGCATTATTAGGCGAAAGTAAGTTACAATTCAGTACCCTATCCTAAAGCTTGCTGTTAGGAGGGAATCTGCAGCTTGCAGTGAAAGCGCTTCCAGAGGGGAGTCTAATGAGGGCAAACATTTGATGGTAACAGCTTCCCTGCGGGAGATATTCTCTTTGCCAAAATCGCCTTATTAGACGCAGTTAAGATACAATTCAGTACCCTGTCCTACAGCTTGCTGTTAGGAGGGAATCTGCAGCTTGCAGTGAAAGCGCTTCCAGAGGGGAGTCTAATGAGGGCAAACATTTGATGGTAGCAGCTTCCCTGCGGGAGATACTCTCTTTGCCAAATCACCTTATTAGGCGAAAGTAAGTTACAATTCAGTACCCTATCCTAAAGCTTGCTGTTAGGAGTGAATCTGCAGCTTGCAGTGAAAGCGCTTCCAGAGGGGAGTCTAATGAGGGCAAATATTTGATTGTAGCATCTTCCTTGCGGGAGATATTCTCTTAGCCAAAATCGCCATATTAGACGCAGTTAAGTTACAATTCAGTACCCTATCCTAAAGCTTGCTGTTAGGAGGGAATCTGCAGCTTGCAGTGAAAGCGCTTCCAGAGGGGAGTCTAATGAGGGCAAACATTTGATGGTAGCAGCTTCCCTGCGGGAGATAGTCTCTTTGCCAAAATCGCATTATTAGCCGCAGTTAAGTTACAATTCAGTACCCTATCCTAAAGCTTGCTGTTAGGAGGGAATCTGCAGCTTGCAGTGAAAGCGCTTCCAGAGGGGAGTCTAATGAGGGCAAACATTTGATGGTAGCAGCTTCCCTGCGGGAGATACTCTCTTTGCCATAATCGCATTTTTAGGAGAATGTAAGTTACAATTCAGAACAATTTCCTAAAGCTTGCTGTTAGGAGGGAATCTGCAGCTTGCAGTGAAAGCGCTTCCAGAGGGGAGTTTAATGAGGGCAAACATTTGATGGTAGCAGCTTCCCTGCGGGAGATACTCTCTTTGCCAAAATCGCATTATTAGGCGAAAGTAAATTACAATTCAGAACCCTATCCTAAAGCTTGCTGTTAGGAGGGAATCTGCAGCTTGCAGTGAAAGCGCTTCCAGAGGGGAGTCTAATGAGGGCAAACATTTGATGGTAGCAGCTTCCCTGCGGGAGATACTCTCTTTGCCAAAATCGCATTATTAGGCGAAAGTAAGATACAATTCAGTACCCTATCCTAAAGCTTGCTGTTAGGAGGGAATCTGCAGCTTGCAGTGAAAGCGCTTCCAGAGGGGAGTCTAACGAGGGCAAACATTTGATGGTAGCAGCTTCCCTGCGGGAGATAGTCTCCTTGCCATAATCGCATTATTAGGCGAAAGTAAGTTACAATTCAGTACCCTATCCTAAAGCTTGCTGTTAGGAGGGAATCTGCAGCTTGCAGTGAAAGCGCTTCCAGAGGGGAGTCTAATGAGGGCAAATATTTGATGGTACAGCTTCCCTGCGGGAGATATTCTCTTTGCCAAAATCGCCTTATTAGACCCAGTTAAGTTACAATTCAGTACCCTGTCCTACAGCTTGCTGTTAGGAGGGAATCTGCAGCTTGCAGTGAAAGCGCTTCCAGAGGGGAGTCTAACGAGGGCAAATATTTGATGGTAGCAGCTTCCCTGCGGGAGATATTCTCTTTTCCAAAATCGCATTATTAGGCGAAAGTAAGTTACAATTCAGTACCCTATCCTAAAGCTTGCTGTTAGGAGGGAATCTGCAGCTTGCAGTGAAAGCGCTTCCAGAGGGGAGTCTAATGAGGGCAAACATTTGATGGTAACAGCTTCCCTGCGGGAGATACTCTCTTTGCCAAAATCGCATTATTAGGCGAAAGTAAGTTACAATTCAGTACTCTATCCTAAAGCTTGCTGTTAGGAGGGAATCTGCAGCTTGCAGTGAAAGCGCTTCCAGAGGGGATTCTAGTGAGGGCAAACATTTGATTGTAGCAGTTTCCCTGCGGGAGATAGTCTCTTTGCCAAAATCGCCTTATTAGCCGCAGTTAAGTTACAATTCAGTACCCTATCCTAAAGCTTGCTGTTAGGAGGGAATCTGCAGCTTGCAGTGAAAGCGCTTCCAGAGGGGAGTCTAATGAGGGCAAACATTTGATGGTAGCAGCTTCCCTGCGGGAGACATTCTCTTTGATAAAATCGCCTTATTAGCCTCAGTTAAGTTACAATTAAGTACCCTATCCTAAAGCTTGCTGTTAGGAGGGAATCTGCAGCTTGCAGTGAAAGCGCTTCCAGAGGGGAGTCTAATGAGGGCAAACATTTGATGGTAGCAGCTTCCCTGCGGGAGATATTCTCAATGCCAATATCGCCTTATTAGACGCAGTTAAGTTACAATTCAGTACCCTATCCTAAAGCTTGCTGTTAGGAGGGAATCTGCAGCTTGCAGTGAAAGCGCTTCCAGAGGGGAGTCTAATGAGGGCAAACATTTGATGGTAGCAGCTTCCCTGCGGGAGATAGTCTCCTTGCCATAATCGCATTATTAGGCGAAAGTAAGTTACAATTCAGTACCCTATCCTAAAGCTTGCTGTTAGGAGGGAATCTGCAGCTTGCAGTGAAAGCGCTTCCAGAGGGGAGTCTAATGAGGGCAAATATTTGATGGTAGCAGCTTCCCTGCGGGAGATAGTCTCCTTGCCATAATCGCATTATTAGGCGAAAGTAAGTTACAATTCAGTACCCTATCCTAAAGCTTGCTGTTAGGAGGGAATCTGCAGCTTGCAGTGAAAGCGCTTCCAGAGGGGAGTCTAATGAGGGCAAACATTTGATGGTAGCAGCTTCCCTGCGGGAGATACTCTCTTTTCCGAAATCGCCTTATTAGCCGCAGTTAAGTTACAATTCAGTACCCTATCCTAAAGCTTGCTGTTAGGAGGGAATCTGCCGCTTGCAGTGAAAGCGCTTCCAGAGGGGAGTCTAATGAGGGCAAACATTTGATGGTAACAGCTTCCCTGCGGGAGATATTCTCTTTGCCAAAATCGCCTTATTAGGCGAAAGTAAGTTACAATTCAGTACCCTATCCTAAAGCTTGCTGTTAGGAGGGAATCTGCAGCTTGCAGTGAAAGCGCTTCCAGAGGGGAGTCTAATGAGGGCAAACATTTGATGGTAGCAGCTTCCCTGCGGGAGATACTCTCTTTGCCAAAATCGCATTATTAGGCGAAAGTAAGTTACAATTCAGTACCCTATCCTAAAGCTTGCTGTTAGGAGGGAATCTGCAGCTTGCAGTGAAAGCGCTTCCAGAGGGGAGGCTAATGAGGGCAAACATTTGATGGTAGCAGCTTCCCTGCGGGAGATATTCTCTTTGCCAAAATCGCCGTATATAGCCGCAGTTAAGTTACAATTCAGTACCCTATCCTAAAGCTTGCTGTTAGGAGGGAATCTGCAGCTTGCAGTGAAAGCGCTTCCAGAGGGGAGTCTAATGAGGGCAAACATTTGATGGTAGCAGCTTCCCTGCGGGAGATACTCTCTTTGCCAAAATCGCATTTTTAGGCGAAAGTAAGTTACAATTCAGAATACTTTCCTAAAGCTTGCTGTTAGGAGGGAATCTGCAGCTTGCAGTGAAAGCGCTTCCAGAGGGGAGTCTAATGAGGGCAAACATTTGATGGTAACAGCTTCCCTGCGGGAGATACTCTCTTTGCCAAAATCGCATTATTAGGCGAAAGTAAGTTACAATTCAGTACCCTATCCTAAAGCTTGCTGTTAGGAGGGAATCTGCAGCTTGCAGTGAAAGCGCTTCCAGAGGGGAGTCTAATGAGGGCAAACATGTGATGGTAGCAGCTTCCCTGCGGGAGATACTCTCTTTGCCAAAATCGCATTTTTAGGTGAAAGTAAGATACAATTCAGTACCCTATCCTAAAGCTTGCTGTTAGGAGGGAATCTGCAGCTTGCAGTGAAAGCGCTTCCAGAGGGGAGTCTAACGAGGGCAAACATTTGATTGTAGCAGCTTCCCTGCGGGAGATACTCTCTTTTCCGAAATCGCCTTATTAGCCGCAGTTAAGTTACAATTCAGTACCCTATCCTAAATCTTGCTGTTAGGAGGGAATCTGCAGCTTGCAGTGAAAGCGCTTCCAGAGGGGAGTCTAATGAGGGCAAACATTTGATGGTAGCAGCTTCCCTGCGGGAGATATTCTCTTTGACAAAATCCCCTTATTAGACGCAGTTAAGTTACAATTCAGTACCCTGTCCTACAGCTTGCTGTTAGGAGGGAATCTGCAGCTTGCAGTGAAAGCGCTTCCAGAGGGGAGTCTAATGAGGGCAAACATTTGATGGTAGCAGCTTCCCTGCGGGAGATAGTCTCTTTTCCAAAATCGCATTTTTAGGCGAAAGTAAGTTACAATTCAGTACCCTATCCTAAAGCTTGCTGTTAGGAGGGAATCTGCAGCTTGCAGTGAAAGCGCTTCCAGAGGGGAGTCTAATGAGGGCAAACATTTGATGGTAGCAGCTTCCCTGCGGGAGATATTCTCATTGCCAAAATCGCCTTATTAGCCGCAGTTAAGTTACAATTCAGTACCCTATCCTAAAGCTTGCTGTTAGGAGGGAATCTGCAGCTTGCAGTGAAAGCGCTTCCAGAGGTGAGTCTAATGAGGGCAAACATTTGATGGTAGCAGCTTCCCTGCGGGAGATACTCTCTTTGCCAAAATCGCATTATTGGGCGAAAGGAAGTTACAATTCAGAACACTTTCCTAAAGCTTGCTGTTAGGAGGGAATCTGCAGCTTGCAGTGAAAGCGCTTCCAGAGGGGAGTCTAATGAGGGCAAACATTTGATGGTAGCAGCTTCCCTGAAGGAGATACTCTCTTTGCCGAAATCGCATCATTAGGCGAAAGTAAGTTACAATTCAGTACCCTATCCTAAAGATTGCTGTTAGGAGGGAATCTGCAGCTTGCAGTGAAAGCACTTCCAGAGGGGAGTCTAATGAGGGCAAACATTTGATGGTAGCAGCTTCTCTGCGGGAGATACTCTCTTTGCCAAAACCGCATTATTAGGCGAAAGTAAGTTACAATTCAGTACCCTATCCTAAAGCTTGCTGTTAGGAGGGAATCTGCAGCTTGCAGTGAAAGCGCTTCCAGAGGGGAGTCTAATGAGGGCAAATATTTGATGGTAGCAGCTTCCCTGCGGGAGATACTCTCTTTGCCAAAATCGCATTATTAGGCGAAAGTAAGATACAATTCAGTACCCTATCCTAAAGCTTGCTGTTAGGAGGGAATCTGCAGCTTGCAGTGAAAGCGCTTCCAGAGGGGAGTCTAATGAGGGCAAACATTTGATGGTAGCAGCTTCCCTGCAGGATATACTCTCTTTTCCGAAATCGCCTTATTAGCCGCAGTTAAGGTACAATTCAGTACCCTTTCCTAAAGCTTGCTGTTAGGAGGGAATCTGCCGCTTGCAGTGAAAGCGCTTCCAGAGGGGAGTCTAATGATGGCAATCATTTGATGTTAACAGCTTCCCTGCGGGAGATATTCTCTTTGCCAATATCGCCTTATTAGGCGAAAGTAAGTTACAATTCAGTACCCTATCCTAAAGCTTGCTGTTAGGAGGGAATCTGCAGCTTGCAGTGAAAGCGCTTCCAGAGGGGAGTCTAATGAGGGCAAACATTTGATGGTAGCAGCTTCCCTGCGGGAGATACTCTCTTTGCCAGAATCTCATTATTAGCCGCAGGTAAGTTACAATTCAGTACCCTATCCTAAAGCTTGCTGTTAGGAGGGAATCTGCAGCTTGCAGTGAACGCGCTTCCAGAGGGGAGTCTAATGAGGGCAAACATTTGATGGTAGCAGCTTCCCTGCAGGAGATACTCTCTTTGCCAAAATCATATTATTAGGCGAAAGTAAGTTACAATTCAGTACCCTATCCTAAAGCTTGCTGTTAGGAAGGAATCTGCAGCTTGCAGTGAAAGCGCTTCCAGAGGGGAGTCTAATGAGGGCAAACCTTTGATGGTAGCAGCTTCCCTGCGGGAGATACTCTCTTTGCCAAAATCGCATTATTAGGCGAAACTAAGATACAATGCAGTACCCTATCCTAAAGCTTGCTGTTAGGAGGGAATCTGCAGCTTGCAGTGAAAGCGCTTCCAGAGGGGAGTCTAATGAGGGCAAACATTTGATGGTAACAGCTTCCCTGCGGGAGATACTCTCTTTGCCAAAATCGCCTTATTAGGCGAAAGTAAGTTACAATTCAGTACCCTATCCTAAAGCTTGCTGTTAGGAGGGAATCTGCAGCTTGCAGTGAAAGCGCTTCCAGAGGGGAGTCTAATGAGGGCAAACATTTGATGGTAGCAGCTTCCCTGCGGGAGATACTCTCTTTGCCAAAATCGCATTATTAGGCGAAAGTAAGTTACAATTCAGTACCCTATCCTAAAGCTTGCTGTTAGGAGGGAATCTGCAGCTTGCAGTGAAAGCGCTTCCAGAGGGGAGTCTAATGAGGGCAAACATTTGATGGTAACAGCTTCCCTGCGGGAGATATTCTCTTTTCCAAAATCGTCTTATTAGGCGAAAGTAAGTTACAATTCAGTACCCTATCCTAAAGCTTGCTGTTAGGAGGGAATCTGCAGCTTGCAGTGAAAGCGCTTCCAGAGGGGAGTCTAATGAGGGCAAATATTTGATGGTAGCATCTTCTCTGCGGGAGATATTCTCTTTTCCGAAATCGCCTTATTAGCCGCAGTTAAGTTACAATTCAGTACCCTATCCTAAAGCTTGCTGTTAGGAGGGAATCTGCAGCTTGCAGTGAAAGCGCTTCCAGAGGGGAGTCTAACGAGGGCAAACATTTGATGGTAGCAGCTTCCCTGCGGGAGATACTCTCTTTGCCAAAATCGCATTATTAGACGAAAGTAAGATACAATTCAGTACCCTATCCTAAAGCTTGCTGTTAGGAGGGAATCTGCAGCTTGCAGTGAAAGCGCTTCCAGAGGGGAGTCTAATGAGGGCAAACATTTGATGGTAGCAGCTTCCCTGCGGGAGATACTCTCTTTTCCATAATCGCATTATTAGGCGAAAGTAAGTTACAATTCAGTACCCTATCCTAAAGCTTGCTGTTAGGAGGGAATCTGCAGCTTGCAGTGAAAGCGCTTCCAGAGGAGAGTCTAATGAGGGCAAACGTTTGATGGTAGCAGCTTCCCTGCGGGAGATACTCTCTTTGCCAAAATCGCATTATTAGGCGAAAGTAAGATACAATTCAGTACCCTATCCTAAATCTTGCTGTTAGGAGGGAATCTGCAGCTTGCAGTGAAAGCGCTTCCAGAGGGGAGTCTAATGAGGGCAAATATTTGATGGTAGCATCTTCCCTGCGGGAGATATTCTCTTTGCCAAAATCGCATTATTAGCCGCAGTTAAGTTACAATTCAGTACCCTATCCTAAAGCTTGCTGTTAGGAGGGAATCTGCAGCTTGCAGTGAAAGCGCTTCCAGAGGGGAGTCTAATGAGGGCAAATATTTGATTGTAGCATCTTCCCTGTGGGAGATAATCTATTAGCCAAAATCGCCATATTAGACGCAGTTAAGTTACAATTCAGTACCCTATCCTAAAGCTTGCTGTTAGGAGGGAATCTGCAGCTTGCAGTGAAAGCGCTTCCAGACGGGTGTCTAATGAGGGCAAAAATTTGATGGTAGCAGCTTCCCTGCGGGAGATACTCTCTTTTCCAAAATCGCATTATAAGGCGAAAGTAAGTTACAATTCAGTACCCTATCCTAAAGCTTGCTGTTAGGAGGGAATCTGCAGCTTGCAGTGAACGCGCTTCCAGAGGGGAGTCTAATGAGGGCAAACATTTGATGGTAGCAGCTTCTCTACAGGAGATACTCTCTTTGCCATAATCATATTATTAGGCGAAAGTAAGTTACAATTCAGTACCCTATCCTAAAGCTTGCTGTTAGGAAGGAATCTGCAGCTTGCAGTGAAAGCGCTTCCAGAGGGGAGTCTAATGAGGGCAAACCTTTGATGGTAGCAGCTTCCCTGCGGGAGATACTCTCTTTGCCAAAATCGCATTATTAGGCTAAACTAAGATACAATGCAGTACCCTATCCTAAAGCTTGCTGTTAGGAGGGAATCTGCAGCTTGCAGTGAAAGCGCTTCCAGAGGGGAGTCTAATGAGGGCAAACATTTGATGGTAACAGCTTCCCTGCGGGAGATACTCTCTTTGCCAAAATCGCCTTATTAGGCGAAAGTAAGTTACAATTCAGTACCCTATCCTAAAGCTTGCTGTTAGGAGGGAATCTGCAGCTTGCAGTGAAAGCGCTTCCAGAGGGGAGTCTAATGAGGGCAAACATTTGATGGTAGCAGCTTCCCTGCGGGAGATACTCTCTTTGCCAAAATCGCATTATTAGGAGAAAGTAAGTTACAATTCAGTACCCTATCCTAAAGCTTGCTGTTAGGAGGGAATCTGCAGCTTGCAGTGAAAGCGCTTCCAGAGGGGAGTCTAATGAGGGCAAACATTTGATGGTAACAGCTTCCCTGCGGGAGATATTCTCTTTGACAAAATCGCCTTATTAGACGCAGTTAAGTTACAATTCACTACCCTGTCCTACAGCTTGCTGTTAGGAGGGAATCTGCAGCTTGCAGTGAAAGCGCTTCCAGAGGGGAGTCTAACGAGGGCAAACATTTGATGGTAGCAGCTTCCCTGCGGGAGATACTCTCTTTGCCAAAATCGCATTATTAGGCGAAAGTAAGTTACAATTCAGTACCCTATCCTAAAGCTTGCTGTTAGGAGGGAATCTGCAGCTTGCAGTGAAAGCGCTTCCAGAGGGGAGTCTAATGAGGGCAAACATTTGATGGTAGCAGCTTCCCTGCGGGAGATATTCTCTTTGCCAAAATCGCCTTATATAGCCGCAGTTAAGTTTCAATTCAGTACCCTATCCTAAAGCTTGCTGTTAGGAGGGAATCTGCAGCTTGCAGTGAAAGCGCTTCCAGAGGGGAGTCTAATGAGGGCAAACATTTGATGGTAGCAGCTTCCCTGCGGGAGATACTCTCTTTGCCAAAATCGCATTTTTAGGCGAAAGTAAGATACAATTCAGAACACTTTCCTAAAGCTTGCTATTAGGAGGGAATCTGCAGCTTGCAGTGAAAGCGCTTCCAGAGGGGAGTCTAATGAGGGCAAACATTTGATGGTAGCAGCTTCCCTGCGGGAGATACTCTCTTTGCCAAAATCGCATTATTAGGCGAAAGTAAGTTACAATTCAGTACCCTATCCTAAAGATTGCTGTTAGGAGGGAATCTGCAGCTTGCAGTGAAAGCACTTCCAGAGGGGAGTCTAATGAGGGCAAACATTTGATGGTAGCAGCTTCCCTGCGGGAGATACTCTCTTTGCCAAAACCGCATTATTAGGCGAAAGTAAGTTACAATTCAGTACCCTATCCTAAAGCTTGCTGTTAGGAGGGAATCTGCAGCTTGCAGTGAAAGCGCTTCCAGAGGGGAGTCTAATGAGGGCAAATATTTGATGGTAGCAGCTTCCCTGCGGGAGATACTCTCTTTGCCAAAATCGCATTTTTAGGCGAAAGTAAGATACAATTCAGTATCCTATCCTAAAGCTTGCTGTTAGGAGGGAATCTGCAGCTTGCAGTGAAAGCGCTTCCAGAGGGGCGTGTAATGAGGGCAAACATTTGATGGTAGCAGCTTCCCTGCGGGAGATACTCTCTTTTCCGAAATCGCCTTATTAGCCGCAGTTAATTTACAATTCAGTACCCTAACCTAAAGCTTGCTGTTAGGAGGGAATCTGCCGCTTGCAGTGAAAGCGCTTCCAGAGGGGAGTCTAATGAGGGCAAACATTTGATGGTAACAGCTTCCCTGCGGGAGATATTCTCTTTGCCAAAATCGCCTTATTAGCCGCAGTTAAGTTACAATTCAGTACCCTATCCTAAAGCTTGCTGTTAGGAAGGAATCTGCAGGTTGCAGTGAAAGCGCTTCCAGAGGGGAGTCTAATGAGGGCAAACATTTGATGGTAGCAGCTTCCCTGCGGGAGATACTCTCTTTGCCAAAATCGCATTATTAGGCGAAACTAAGATACTATTCAGTACCCTATCCTAAAGCTTGCTGTTAGGAGGGAATCTGCAGCTTGCAGTGAAAGCGCTTCCAGAGGGGAGTCTAACGAGGGCAAACATTTGATGGTAGCAGCTTCCCTGCGGGAGATACTCTCTTTGCCAAAATCGCATTATTAGGCGAAAGTAAGTTACAATTCAGTACCCTATCCTAAAGCTTGCTGTTAGGAGGGAATCTGCAGCTTGCAGTGAAAGCGCTTCCAGAGGGGAGTCTAATGAGGGCAAACATTTGATGGTAGCAGCTTCCCTGCGGGAGATATTCTCTTTGCCAAAATCGCCTTATATAGCCGCAGTTAAGTTACAATTCAGTACACTTTCCTAAAGCTTGCTGTTAGGAGGGAATCTGCAGCTTGAAGTGAAAGCACTTCTAGAGGGGAGTATAATGAGGGCAAACATTTGATGGTAGCAGCTTCCCTGCGGGAGATAGTCTCTTTGCCAAAATCGCATTATTAGGCGAAAGTAAGTTACAATTCAGTACCCTATCCTAAAGCTTGCTGTTAGGAGGGAATCTGCTGCTTGCAGTGAAAGCGCTTCCAGAGGGGAGTCTAATGAGGGCAAATATTTGATGGTAGCAGCTTCCCTGCGGGAGATACTCTCTTTGCCAAAATCGCATTATTAGGCGAAAGTAAGTTACAATTCAGTACCCTATCCTAAAGCTTGCTGTTAGGAGGGAATCTGCAGCTTGCAGTGAAAGCGCTTCCAGAGGGGAGTCTAATGAGGGCAAACATTTGATGGTAACAGCTTCCCTGCGGGAGATATTCTCTTTGACAAAATCGCCTTATTAGACGCAGTTAAGTTACAATTCACTACCCTGTCCTACAGCTTGCTGTTAGGAGGGAATCTGCAGCTTGCAGTGAAAGCGCTTCCAGAGGGGAGTCTAATGAGGGCAAACATTTGATGGTAGCAGCTTCCCTGCGGGAGATAGTCTCTTTGCCAAAATCGCATTATTAGGCGAAAGTAAGATACTATTCAGTACCCTATCCTAAAGCTTGCTGTTAGGAGGGAATCTGCAGCTTGCAGTGAAAGCGCTTCCAGAGGGGAGTCTAATGAGCGCAAACATTTGATGGTAACAGCTTCCCTGCGGGAGATACTCTCTTTGCCAAAATCGCATTATTAGGCGAAAGTAAGTTACAATTCAGTACCCTATCCTAAAGCTTGGTGTTAGGAGGGAATCTGCAGCTTGCAGTGAAAGCGCTTCCAGAGGGGAGTCTAATGAGGGCAAACATTTGATGGTAGCAGCTTCCCTGCGGGAGATACTCTCTTTGCCAAAATCGCATTATTAGGCGAAAGTAAGTTACGATTCAGTACCCTATCCTAAAGCTTGCTGTTAGGAGGGAATCTGCAGCTTGCAGTGAAAGCGCTTCCAGAGGGGAGTCTAATGAGGGCAAACATTTGATGGTAGCAGCTTCCCTGCGGGAGATATTCACATTGCCAAAATCGCCTTATTAGCCGCAGTTAAGTTACAATTCAGTACCCTATCCTAAAGCTTGCTGTTAGGAGGGAATCTGCCGCTTGCAGTGAAAGCGCTTCCAGAGGGGAGTCTAATGAGGGCAAACATTTGATGGTAGCAGCTTCCCTGCGGGAGATATTCTCCTTGCCAAAATCGCCTTATTAGACGCAGTTAAGTTACAATTCAGTACCCTATCCTAAAGCTTGCTGTTAGGAAGGAATCTGCAGGTTGCAGTGAAAGCGCTTCCAGAGGGGAGTCTAATGAGGGCAAACATTTGATGGTAGCAGCTTCCCTGCGGGAGATACTCTCTTTGCCAAAATCGCATTATTAGGCGAAAGTAAGATACTATTCAGTACCCTATCCTAAAGCTTGCTGTTAGGAGGGAATCTGCAGCTTGCAGTGAAAGCGCTTCCAGAGGGGAGTCTAACGAGGGCAAACATTTGATGGTAGCAGCTTCCCTGCGGGAGATACTCTCTTTGCCAAAATCGCATTATTAGGCGAAAGTAAGTTACAATTCAGTACCCTATCCTAAAGCTTGCTGTTAGGAAGGAATCTGCAGCTTGCAGTGAAAGCGCTTCCAGAGGGGAGTCTAATGAGGGCAAACCTTTGATGGTAGCAGCTTCCCTGCGGGAGATACTCTCTTTGCCAAAATCGCATTATTAGGCGAAACTAAGATACAATGCAGTACCCTATCCTAAAGCTTGCTGTTAGGAGGGAATCTGCAGCTTGCAGTGAAAGCGCTTCCAGAGGGGAGTCTAATGAGGGCAAACATTTGATGGTAACAGCTTCCCTGCGGGAGATACTCTCTTTGCCAAAATCGCCTTATTAGGCGAAAGTAAGTTACAATTCAGTACCCTATCCTAAAGCTTGCTGTTAGGAGGGAATCTGCAGCTTGCAGTGAAAGCGCTTCCAGAGGGGAGTCTAATGAGGGCAAACATTTGATGGTAGCAGCTTCCCTGCGGGAGATACTCTCTTTGCCAAAATCGCATTATTAGGCGAAAGTAAGTTACAATTCAGTACCCTATCCTAAAGCTTGCTGTTAGGAGGGAATCTGCAGCTTGCAGTGAAAGCGCTTCCAGAGGGGAGTCTAATGAGGGCAAACATTTGATGGTAACAGCTTCCCTGCGGGAGATATTCTCTTTTCCAAAATCGTCTTATTAGGCGAAAGTAAGTTACAATTCAGTACCCTATCCTAAAGCTTGCTGTTAGGAGGGAATCTGCAGCTTGCAGTGAAAGCGCTTCCAGAGGGGAGTCTAATGAGGGCAAATATTTGATGGTAGCATCTTCTCTGCGGGAGATATTCTCTTTTCCGAAATCGCCTTATTAGCCGCAGTTAAGTTACAATTCAGTACCCTATCCTAAAGCTTGCTGTTAGGAGGGAATCTGCAGCTTGCAGTGAAAGCGCTTCCAGAGGGGAGTCTAACGAGGGCAAACATTTGATGGTAGCAGCTTCCCTGCGGGAGATACTCTCTTTGCCAAAATCGCATTATTAGACGAAAGTAAGATACAATTCAGTACCCTATCCTAAAGCTTGCTGTTAGGAGGGAATCTGCAGCTTGCAGTGAAAGCGCTTCCAGAGGGGAGTCTAATGAGGGCAAACATTTGATGGTAGCAGCTTCCCTGCGGGAGATACTCTCTTTTCCATAATCGCATTATTAGGCGAAAGTAAGTTACAATTCAGTACCCTATCCTAAAGCTTGCTGTTAGGAGGGAATCTGCAGCTTGCAGTGAAAGCGCTTCCAGAGGAGAGTCTAATGAGGGCAAACGTTTGATGGTAGCAGCTTCCCTGCGGGAGATACTCTCTTTGCCAAAATCGCATTATTAGGCGAAAGTAAGATACAATTCAGTACCCTATCCTAAATCTTGCTGTTAGGAGGGAATCTGCAGCTTGCAGTGAAAGCGCTTCCAGAGGGGAGTCTAATGAGGGCAAATATTTGATGGTAGCATCTTCCCTGCGGGAGATATTCTCTTTGCCAAAATCGCATTATTAGCCGCAGTTAAGTTACAATTCAGTACCCTATCCTAAAGCTTGCTGTTAGGAGGGAATCTGCAGCTTGCAGTGAAAGCGCTTCCAGAGGGGAGTCTAATGAGGGCAAATATTTGATTGTAGCATCTTCCCTGTGGGAGATAATCTATTAGCCAAAATCGCCATATTAGACGCAGTTAAGTTACAATTCAGTACCCTATCCTAAAGCTTGCTGTTAGGAGGGAATCTGCAGCTTGCAGTGAAAGCGCTTCCAGACGGGTGTCTAATGAGGGCAAAAATTTGATGGTAGCAGCTTCCCTGCGGGAGATACTCTCTTTTCCAAAATCGCATTATAAGGCGAAAGTAAGTTACAATTCAGTACCCTATCCTAAAGCTTGCTGTTAGGAGGGAATCTGCAGCTTGCAGTGAACGCGCTTCCAGAGGGGAGTCTAATGAGGGCAAACATTTGATGGTAGCAGCTTCTCTACAGGAGATACTCTCTTTGCCATAATCATATTATTAGGCGAAAGTAAGTTACAATTCAGTACCCTATCCTAAAGCTTGCTGTTAGGAAGGAATCTGCAGCTTGCAGTGAAAGCGCTTCCAGAGGGGAGTCTAATGAGGGCAAACCTTTGATGGTAGCAGCTTCCCTGCGGGAGATACTCTCTTTGCCAAAATCGCATTATTAGGCTAAACTAAGATACAATGCAGTACCCTATCCTAAAGCTTGCTGTTAGGAGGGAATCTGCAGCTTGCAGTGAAAGCGCTTCCAGAGGGGAGTCTAATGAGGGCAAACATTTGATGGTAACAGCTTCCCTGCGGGAGATACTCTCTTTGCCAAAATCGCCTTATTAGGCGAAAGTAAGTTACAATTCAGTACCCTATCCTAAAGCTTGCTGTTAGGAGGGAATCTGCAGCTTGCAGTGAAAGCGCTTCCAGAGGGGAGTCTAATGAGGGCAAACATTTGATGGTAGCAGCTTCCCTGCGGGAGATACTCTCTTTGCCAAAATCGCATTATTAGGAGAAAGTAAGTTACAATTCAGTACCCTATCCTAAAGCTTGCTGTTAGGAGGGAATCTGCAGCTTGCAGTGAAAGCGCTTCCAGAGGGGAGTCTAATGAGGGCAAACATTTGATGGTAACAGCTTCCCTGCGGGAGATATTCTCTTTGACAAAATCGCCTTATTAGACGCAGTTAAGTTACAATTCACTACCCTGTCCTACAGCTTGCTGTTAGGAGGGAATCTGCAGCTTGCAGTGAAAGCGCTTCCAGAGGGGAGTCTAACGAGGGCAAACATTTGATGGTAGCAGCTTCCCTGCGGGAGATACTCTCTTTGCCAAAATCGCATTATTAGGCGAAAGTAAGTTACAATTCAGTACCCTATCCTAAAGCTTGCTGTTAGGAGGGAATCTGCAGCTTGCAGTGAAAGCGCTTCCAGAGGGGAGTCTAATGAGGGCAAACATTTGATGGTAGCAGCTTCCCTGCGGGAGATATTCTCTTTGCCAAAATCGCCTTATATAGCCGCAGTTAAGTTTCAATTCAGTACCCTATCCTAAAGCTTGCTGTTAGGAGGGAATCTGCAGCTTGCAGTGAAAGCGCTTCCAGAGGGGAGTCTAATGAGGGCAAACATTTGATGGTAGCAGCTTCCCTGCGGGAGATACTCTCTTTGCCAAAATCGCATTTTTAGGCGAAAGTAAGATACAATTCAGAACACTTTCCTAAAGCTTGCTATTAGGAGGGAATCTGCAGCTTGCAGTGAAAGCGCTTCCAGAGGGGAGTCTAATGAGGGCAAACATTTGATGGTAGCAGCTTCCCTGCGGGAGATACTCTCTTTGCCAAAATCGCATTATTAGGCGAAAGTAAGTTACAATTCAGTACCCTATCCTAAAGATTGCTGTTAGGAGGGAATCTGCAGCTTGCAGTGAAAGCACTTCCAGAGGGGAGTCTAATGAGGGCAAACATTTGATGGTAGCAGCTTCCCTGCGGGAGATACTCTCTTTGCCAAAACCGCATTATTAGGCGAAAGTAAGTTACAATTCAGTACCCTATCCTAAAGCTTGCTGTTAGGAGGGAATCTGCAGCTTGCAGTGAAAGCGCTTCCAGAGGGGAGTCTAATGAGGGCAAATATTTGATGGTAGCAGCTTCCCTGCGGGAGATACTCTCTTTGCCAAAATCGCATTTTTAGGCGAAAGTAAGATACAATTCAGTATCCTATCCTAAAGCTTGCTGTTAGGAGGGAATCTGCAGCTTGCAGTGAAAGCGCTTCCAGAGGGGCGTGTAATGAGGGCAAACATTTGATGGTAGCAGCTTCCCTGCGGGAGATACTCTCTTTTCCGAAATCGCCTTATTAGCCGCAGTTAATTTACAATTCAGTACCCTAACCTAAAGCTTGCTGTTAGGAGGGAATCTGCCGCTTGCAGTGAAAGCGCTTCCAGAGGGGAGTCTAATGAGGGCAAACATTTGATGGTAACAGCTTCCCTGCGGGAGATATTCTCTTTGCCAAAATCGCCTTATTAGCCGCAGTTAAGTTACAATTCAGTACCCTATCCTAAAGCTTGCTGTTAGGAAGGAATCTGCAGGTTGCAGTGAAAGCGCTTCCAGAGGGGAGTCTAATGAGGGCAAACATTTGATGGTAGCAGCTTCCCTGCGGGAGATACTCTCTTTGCCAAAATCGCATTATTAGGCGAAACTAAGATACTATTCAGTACCCTATCCTAAAGCTTGCTGTTAGGAGGGAATCTGCAGCTTGCAGTGAAAGCGCTTCCAGAGGGGAGTCTAACGAGGGCAAACATTTGATGGTAGCAGCTTCCCTGCGGGAGATACTCTCTTTGCCAAAATCGCATTATTAGGCGAAAGTAAGTTACAATTCAGTACCCTATCCTAAAGCTTGCTGTTAGGAGGGAATCTGCAGCTTGCAGTGAAAGCGCTTCCAGAGGGGAGTCTAATGAGGGCAAACATTTGATGGTAGCAGCTTCCCTGCGGGAGATATTCTCTTTGCCAAAATCGCCTTATATAGCCGCAGTTAAGTTACAATTCAGTACACTTTCCTAAAGCTTGCTGTTAGGAGGGAATCTGCAGCTTGAAGTGAAAGCACTTCTAGAGGGGAGTATAATGAGGGCAAACATTTGATGGTAGCAGCTTCCCTGCGGGAGATAGTCTCTTTGCCAAAATCGCATTATTAGGCGAAAGTAAGTTACAATTCAGTACCCTATCCTAAAGCTTGCTGTTAGGAGGGAATCTGCTGCTTGCAGTGAAAGCGCTTCCAGAGGGGAGTCTAATGAGGGCAAATATTTGATGGTAGCAGCTTCCCTGCGGGAGATACTCTCTTTGCCAAAATCGCATTATTAGGCGAAAGTAAGTTACAATTCAGTACCCTATCCTAAAGCTTGCTGTTAGGAGGGAATCTGCAGCTTGCAGTGAAAGCGCTTCCAGAGGGGAGTCTAATGAGGGCAAACATTTGATGGTAACAGCTTCCCTGCGGGAGATATTCTCTTTGACAAAATCGCCTTATTAGACGCAGTTAAGTTACAATTCACTACCCTGTCCTACAGCTTGCTGTTAGGAGGGAATCTGCAGCTTGCAGTGAAAGCGCTTCCAGAGGGGAGTCTAATGAGGGCAAACATTTGATGGTAGCAGCTTCCCTGCGGGAGATAGTCTCTTTGCCAAAATCGCATTATTAGGCGAAAGTAAGATACTATTCAGTACCCTATCCTAAAGCTTGCTGTTAGGAGGGAATCTGCAGCTTGCAGTGAAAGCGCTTCCAGAGGGGAGTCTAATGAGCGCAAACATTTGATGGTAACAGCTTCCCTGCGGGAGATACTCTCTTTGCCAAAATCGCATTATTAGGCGAAAGTAAGTTACAATTCAGTACCCTATCCTAAAGCTTGGTGTTAGGAGGGAATCTGCAGCTTGCAGTGAAAGCGCTTCCAGAGGGGAGTCTAATGAGGGCAAACATTTGATGGTAGCAGCTTCCCTGCGGGAGATACTCTCTTTGCCAAAATCGCATTATTAGGCGAAAGTAAGTTACGATTCAGTACCCTATCCTAAAGCTTGCTGTTAGGAGGGAATCTGCAGCTTGCAGTGAAAGCGCTTCCAGAGGGGAGTCTAATGAGGGCAAACATTTGATGGTAGCAGCTTCCCTGCGGGAGATATTCACATTGCCAAAATCGCCTTATTAGCCGCAGTTAAGTTACAATTCAGTACCCTATCCTAAAGCTTGCTGTTAGGAGGGAATCTGCCGCTTGCAGTGAAAGCGCTTCCAGAGGGGAGTCTAATGAGGGCAAACATTTGATGGTAGCAGCTTCCCTGCGGGAGATATTCTCCTTGCCAAAATCGCCTTATTAGACGCAGTTAAGTTACAATTCAGTACCCTATCCTAAAGCTTGCTGTTAGGAAGGAATCTGCAGGTTGCAGTGAAAGCGCTTCCAGAGGGGAGTCTAATGAGGGCAAACATTTGATGGTAGCAGCTTCCCTGCGGGAGATACTCTCTTTGCCAAAATCGCATTATTAGGCGAAAGTAAGATACTATTCAGTACCCTATCCTAAAGCTTGCTGTTAGGAGGGAATCTGCAGCTTGCAGTGAAAGCGCTTCCAGAGGGGAGTCTAACGAGGGCAAACATTTGATGGTAGCAGCTTCCCTGCGGGAGATACTCTCTTTGCCAAAATCGCATTATTAGGCGAAAGTAAGTTACAATTCAGTACCCTATCCTAAAGCTTGCTGTTAGGAGGGAATCTGCAGCTTGCAGTGAAAGCGCTTCCAGAGGGGAGTCTAAGGAGGGCAAACATTTGATGGTAGCAGCTTCCCTGCGGGAGATACTCTCTTTGCCAAAATCGCCTTATATAGCCGGAGTTAAGTTACAATTCAGTACCCTATCCTAAAGCTTGCTGTTAGGAGGGAATCTGCAGCTTGCAGTGAAAGCGCTTCCAGAGGGGAGTCTAATGAGGGCAAACATTTGATGGTAGCAGCTTCCCTGCGGGAGATACTCTCTTTGCCAAAATCGCATTATTAGGCGAAAGTACGTTACAATTCAGAACCCTTTCCTAAAGCTTGCTGTTAGGAGGGAATCTGCAGCTTGCAGTGAAAGCGCTTCCAGAGGGGAGTCTAATGAGGGCAAACATTTGATGGTAGCAGCTTCCCTGCGGGAGATACTCTCTTTGCAAAAATCGCATTATTAGGCGAAAGTAAGTTACAATTCAGTACCCTATCCTAAATATTGCTGTTAGGAGGGAATCTGCAGCTTGCAGTGAAAGCGCTTCCAGAGGGTAGTCTAATGAGGGCAAATATTTGATGGTAGCATCTTCTCTGCGGGAGACATTCTCTTTGATAAAATCGCCTTATTAGCCGCAGTTAAGTTACAATTTAGTACCCTATCCTAAAGCTTGCTGTTAGGAGGGAATCTGCCGCTTGCAGTGAAAGCGCTTCCAGAGGGGAGTCTAACGAGGGCAAACATTTGATGGTAGCAGCTTCCCTGCGGGAGATACTCTCTTTGCCAAAATCGCATTATTAGCCGCAGTTAAGTTACAATTCAGTACCCTATCCTAAAGCTTGCTGTTAGGAGGGAATCTGCAGCTTGCAGTGAAAGCGCTTCCAGAGGGGAGTCTAATGAGGGCAAACATTTGATGGTAGCAGCTTCCCTGCGGGAGATACTCTCTTTGCCAGAATCTCATTATTAGCCGCAGTTAAGTTACAATTCAGTACCCTATCCTAAAGCTTGCTGTTAGGAGGGAATCTGCAGCTTGCAGTGAAAGCGCTTCCAGAGGGGAGTCTAATGAGGGCAAACGTTTGATGGTAGCAGCTTCCCTGCGGGAGATACTCTCTTTGCCAAAATCGCATTATTAGGCGAAAGTAAGTTACAACTCAGTACCCTATCCTAAAGCTTGCTGTTAGGAGGGAATCTGCAGCTTGCAGTGAAAGCGCTTCCAGAGGGGAGTCTAATGAGGGCAAACATTTGATGGTAGCAGCTTCCCTGCGGGAGATACTCTCTTTGCCAGAATCTCATTATTAGCCGCAGTTAAGTTACAATTCAGTACCCTATCCTAAAGCTTGCTGTTAGGAGGGAATCTGCAGCTTGCAGTGAAAGCGCTTCCAGAGGGGAGTCTAATGAGGGTAAACATTTGATGGTAGCAGCTTCCCTGCGGGAGATATTCTCTTTGCCAAAATCGCCTTATATAGCCGCAGTTAAGTTTCAATTCAGTACCCTATCCTAAAGCTTGCTGTTAGGAGGGAATCTGCAGCTTGCAGTGAAAGCGCTTCCAGAGGGGAGTCTAATGAGGGCAAACATTTGATGGTAGCAGCTTCCCTGCGGGAGATACTCTCTTTGCCAAAATCGCATTTTTAGGCGAAAGTAAGATACAATTCAGAACACTTTCCTAAAGCTTGCTATTAGGAGGGAATCTGCAGCTTGCAGTGAAAGCGCTTCCAGAGGGGAGTCTAATGAGGGCAAACATTTGATGGTAGCAGCTTCCCTGCGGGAGATACTCTCTTTGCCAAAATCGCATTATTAGGCGAAAGTAAGTTACAATTCAGTACCCTATCCTAAAGATTGCTGTTAGGAGGGAATCTGCAGCTTGCAGTGAAAGCACTTCCAGAGGGGAGTCTAATGAGGGCAAACATTTGATGGTAGCAGCTTCCCTGCGGGAGATACTCTCTTTGCCAAAACCGCATTATTAGGCGAAAGTAAGTTACAATTCAGTACCCTATCCTAAAGCTTGCTGTTAGGAGGGAATCTGCAGCTTGCAGTGAAAGCGCTTCCAGAGGGGAGTCTAATGAGGGCAAATATTTGATGGTAGCAGCTTCCCTGCGGGAGATACTCTCTTTGCCAAAATCGCATTTTTAGGCGAAAGTAAGATACAATTCAGTATCCTATCCTAAAGCTTGCTGTTAGGAGGGAATCTGCAGCTTGCAGTGAAAGCGCTTCCAGAGGGGCGTGTAATGAGGGCAAACATTTGATGGTAGCAGCTTCCCTGCGGGAGATACTCTCTTTTCCGAAATCGCCTTATTAGCCGCAGTTAAGTTACAATTCAGTACCCTAACCTAAAGCTTGCTGTTAGGAGGGAATCTGCCGCTTGCAGTGAAAGCGCTTCCAGAGGGGAGTCTAATGAGGGCAAACATTTGATGGTAACAGCTTCCCTGCGGGAGATATTCTCTTTGCCAAAATCGCCTTATTAGCCGCAGTTAAGATACAATTCAGTACCCTATCCTAAAGCTTGCTGTTAGGAGGGAATCTGCAGCTTGCAGTGAAAGCGCTTCCAGAGGGGAGTCTAATGAGGGCAAACATTTGATGGTAGCAGCTTCCCTGCGGGAGATATTCTCTTTGACAAAATCGCCTTATTAGACGCAGTTAAGTTACAATTCAGTACCCTATCCTAAAGCTTGCTGTTAGGAAGGAATCTGCAGGTTGCAGTGAAAGCGCTTCCAGAGGGGAGTCTAATGAGGGCAAACATTTGATGGTAGCAGCTTCCCTGCGGGAGATACTCTCTTTGCCAAAATCGCATTATTAGGCGAAACTAAGATACTATTCAGTACCCTATCCTAAAGCTTGCTGTTAGGAGGGAATCTGCAGCTTGCAGTGAAAGCGCTTCCAGAGGGGAGTCTAACGAGGGCAAACATTTGATGGTAGCAGCTTCCCTGCGGGAGATACTCTCTTTGCCAAAATCGCATTATTAGGCGAAAGTAAGTTACAATTCAGTACCCTATCCTAAAGCTTGCTGTTAGGAGGGAATCTGCAGCTTGCAGTGAAAGCGCTTCCAGAGGGGAGTCTAATGAGGGCAAACATTTGATGGTAACAGCTTCCCTGCGGGAGATATTCTCTTTGACAAAATCGCCTTATTAGACGCAGTTAAGTTACAATTCACTACCCTGTCCTACAGCTTGCTGTTAGGAGGGAATCTGCAGCTTGCAGTGAAAGCGCTTCCAGAGGGGAGTCTAATGAGGGCAAACATTTGATGGTAGCAGCTTCCCTGCGGGAGATAGTCTCTTTGCCAAAATCGCATTGTTAGGCGAAAGTAAGTTACAATTCAGTACCCTATCCTAAAGCTTGCTGTTAGGAGGGAATCTGCAGCTTGCAGTGAAAGCGCTTCCAGAGGGGAGTCTAATGAGGGCAAACATTTGATGGTAGCAGCTTCCCTGCGGGAGATAGTCTCTTTGCCAAAATCGCATTATTAGGCGAAAGTAAGATACTATTCAGTACCCTATCCTAAAGCTTGCTGTTAGGAGGGAATCTGCAGCTTGCAGTGAAAGCGCTTCCAGAGGGGAGTCTAATGAGCGCAAACATTTGATGGTAACAGCTTCCCTGCGGGAGATACTCTCTTTGCCAAAATCGCATTATTAGGCGAAAGTAAGTTACAATTCAGTACCCTATCCTAAAGCTTGGTGTTAGGAGGGAATCTGCAGCTTGCAGTGAAAGCGCTTCCAGAGGGGAGTCTAATGAGGGCAAACATTTGATGGTAGCAGCTTCCCTGCGGGAGATACTCTCTTTGCCAAAATCGCATTATTAGGCGAAAGTAAGTTACGATTCAGTACCCTATCCTAAAGCTTGCTGTTAGGAGGGAATCTGCAGCTTGCAGTGAAAGCGCTTCCAGAGGGGAGTCTAATGAGGGCAAACATTTGATGGTAGCAGCTTCCCTGCGGGAGATATTCACATTGCCAAAATCGCCTTATTAGCCGCAGTTAAGTTACAATTCAGTACCCTATCCTAAAGCTTGCTGTTAGGAGGGAATCTGCCGCTTGCAGTGAAAGCGCTTCCAGAGGGGAGTCTAATGAGGGCAAACATTTGATGGTAGCAGCTTCCCTGCGGGAGATATTCTCCTTGCCAAAATCGCCTTATTAGACGCAGTTAAGTTACAATTCAGTACCCTATCCTAAAGCTTGCTGTTAGGAAGGAATCTGCAGGTTGCAGTGAAAGCGCTTCCAGAGGGGAGTCTAATGAGGGCAAACATTTGATGGTAGCAGCTTCCCTGCGGGAGATACTCTCTTTGCCAAAATCGCATTATTAGGCGAAAGTAAGATACTATTCAGTACCCTATCCTAAAGCTTGCTGTTAGGAGGGAATCTGCAGCTTGCAGTGAAAGCGCTTCCAGAGGGGAGTCTAACGAGGGCAAACATTTGATGGTAGCAGCTTCCCTGCGGGAGATACTCTCTTTGCCAAAATCGCATTATTAGGCGAAAGTAAGTTACAATTCAGTACCCTATCCTAAAGCTTGCTGTTAGGAGGGAATCTGCAGCTTGCAGTGAAAGCGCTTCCAGAGGGGAGTCTAATGAGGGCAAACATTTGATGGTAGCAGCTTCCCTGCGGGAGATATTCTCTTTGCCAAAATCGCCTTATATAGCCGGAGTTAAGTTACAATTCAGTACCCTATCCTAAAGCTTGCTGTTAGGAGGGAATCTGCAGCTTGCAGTGAAAGCGCTTCCAGAGGGGAGTCTAATGAGGGCAAACATTTGATGGTAGCAGCTTCCCTGCGGGAGATACTCTCTTTGCCAAAATCGCATTATTAGGC
This sequence comes from Phaenicophaeus curvirostris, assembly GCF_032191515.1. NCBI lineage: Eukaryota > Metazoa > Chordata > Aves > Cuculiformes > Cuculidae > Phaenicophaeus > Phaenicophaeus curvirostris. Next base: position 925,326 of record NW_027206686.1, read on the forward strand.
GAAAGTACGTTACAATTCAGAACCCTTTCCTAAAGCTTGCTGTTAGGAGGGAATCTGCAGCTTGCAGTGAAAGCGCTTCCAGAGGGGAGTCTAATGAGGGCAAACATTTGATGGTAGCAGCTTCCCTGCGGGAGATACTCTCTTTGCAAAAATCGCATTATTAGGCGAAAGTAAGTTACAATTCAGTACCCTATCCTAAATATTGCTGTTAGGAGGGAATCTGCAGCTTGCAGTGAAAGCGCTTCTAGAGGGGAGTATAATGAGGGCAAACATTTGATGGTAGCAGCTTCCCTGCGGGAGATAGTCTCTTTGCCAAAATCGCATTATTAGGCGAAAGTAAGTTACAATTCAGTACCCTATCCTAAAGCTTGCTGTTAGGAGGGAATCTGCAGCTTGCAGTGAAAGCGCTTCCAGAGGGGAGTCTAATGAGGGCAAATATTTGATGGTAGCAGCTTCCCTGCGGGAGATACTCTCTTTGCCAAAATCGCATTATTAGGCGAAAGTAAGTTACAATTCAGTACCCTATCCTAAAGCTTGCTGTTAGGAGGGAATCTGCAGCTTGCAGTGAAAGCGCTTCCAGAGGGGAGTCTAATGAGGGCAAACATTTGATGGTAACAGCTTCCCTGCGGGAGATATTCTCTTTGACAAAATCGCCTTATTAGACGCAGTTAAGTTACAATTCACTACCCTGTCCTACAGCTTGCTGTTAGGAGGGAATCTGCAGCTTGCAGTGAAAGCGCTTCCAGAGGGGAGTCTAATGAGGGCAAACATTTGATGGTAGCAGCTTCCCTGCGGGAGATAGTCTCTTTTCCAAAATCGCATTGTTATGCGAAAGTAAGTTACAATTCAGTACACTATCCTAAAGCTTGCTGTTAGGAGGGAATCTGCAGCTTGCAGTGAAAGCGCTTCCAGAGGGGAGTCTAATGAGGGCAAACATTTGATGGTAGCAGCTTCCTTGCGGGAGATAGTCTCTTTGCCAAAATCGCTTTATTAGGCGAAAGTAAGATACTATTCAGTACCCTATCCTAAAGCTTGCTGTTAGGAGGGAATCTGCAGCTTGCAGTGAAAGCGCTTCCAGAGGGGAGTCTAATGAGCGCAAACATTTGATGGTAACAGCTTCCCTGCGGGAGATACTCTCTTTGCCAAAATCGCATTATTAGGCGAAAGTAAGTTACAATTCAGTACCCTATCCTAAAGCTTGCTGTTAGGAGGGAATCTGCAGCTTGCAGTGAAAGCGCTTCCAGAGGGGAGTCTAATGAGGGCAAACATTTGATGGTAGCAGCTTCCCTGCGGGAGATACTCTCTTTTCCAAAATCGCATTATTAGGCGAAAGTAAGTTACAATTCAGTACCCTATCCTAAAGCTTGCTGTTAGGAGGGAATCTGCAGCTTGCAGTGAAAGCGCTTCCAGAGGGGAGTCTAATGAGGGCAAACATTTGATGGTAGCAGCTTCCCTGCGGGAGATATTCACATTGCCAAAATCGCCTTATTAGCCGCAGTTAAGTTACAATTCAGTACCCTATCCTAAAGCTTGCTGTTAGGAGGGAATCTGCCGCTTGCAGTGAAAGCGCTTCCAGAGGGGAGTCTAATGAGGGCAAACATTTGATGGTAGCAGCTTCCCTGCGGGAGATATTCTCCTTGCCAAAATCGCCTTATTAGACGCAGTTAAGTTACAATTCAGTACCCTATCCTAAAGCTTGCTGATAGGAGGGAATCTGCAGCTTGCAGTGAAATCGATTCCAGAGGGGAGTCTAATGAGGGCAAACATTTGATGGTAGCAGCTTCCCTGCGGGAGATACTCTCTTTGCCAAAATCGCATTATTAGGCGAAAGTAAGTTACAATTCAGTACCCTATCCTAAAGATTGCTGTTAGGAGGGAATCTGCAGCTTGCAGTGAAAGCACTTCCAGAGGGGAGTCTAATGAGGGCAAACATTTGATGGTAGCAGCTTCTCTGCGGGAGATACTCTCTTTGCCAAAATCGCATTATTAGGCGAAAGTAAGTTACAATTCAGTACCCTATCCTAAAGCTTGGTGTTAGGAGGGAATCTGCAGCTTGCAGTGAAAGCGCTTCCAGAGGGGAGTCTAATGAGGGCAAACATTTGATGGTAGCAGCTTCCCTGCGGGAGATACTCTCTTTGCCAAAATCGCATTTTTAGGCGAAAGTAAGATACAATTCAGTACCCTATCCTAAAGCTTGCTGTTAGGAGGGAATCTGCAGCTTGCAGTGAAAGCGCTTCCAGAGGGGAGTCTAACGAGGGCAAACATTTGATGGTAGCAGCTTCCCTGCAGGATATACTCTCTTTTCCGAAATCGCCTTATTAGCCGCAGTTAAGTTACAATTCAGTACCCTTTCCTAAAGCTTGCTGTTAGGAGGGAATCTGCCGCTTGCAGTGAAAGCGCTTCCAGAGGGGAGTCTAATGAGGGCAAACATTTGATGGTAACAGCTTCCCTGCGGGAGATATTCTCTTTGCCAATATCGCCTTATTAGGCGAAAGTAAGTTACAATTCAGTACCCTATCCTAAAGCTTGCTGTTAGGAGGGAATCTGCAGCTTGCAGTGAAAGCGCTTCCAGAGGGGAGTCTAATGAGGGCAAACATTTGATGGTAGCAGCTTCCCTGCGGGAGATATTCTCTTTGCCAGAATCTCATTATTAGCCGCAGTTAAGTTACAATTCAGTACCCTATCCTAAAGCTTGCTGTTAGGAGGGAATCTGCAGCTTGCAGTGAAAGCGCTTCCAGAGGGGAGTCTAATGAGGGCAAACGTTTGATGGTAGCAGCTTCCCTGCGGGAGATACTCTCTTTGCCAAAATCGCATTATTAGGCGAAAGGAAGTTACAATTCAGTACCCTATCCTAAAGCTTGCTGTTAGGAGGGAATCTGCAGCTTGCAGTGAAAGCGCTTCCAGAGGGGAGTCTAAGGAGGGCAAATATTTGATGGTAGCATCTTCCCTGCGGGAGATATTCTCTTTGCCAATATCGCCTTATAAGCCGCAGTTAAGTTACAATTCAGTACCCTATCCTAAAGCTTGCTGTTAGGAGGGAATCTGCAGCTTGCAGTGAAAGCGCTTCCAGAGGGGAGTCTAATGAGGGCAAACATTTGATGGTAGCAGCTTCCCTGCGGGAGATACTCTCTTTGCCAAAATCGCATTATTAGGCGAAAGGAAGTTACAATTCAGTACCCTATCCTAAAGCTTGCTGTTAGGAGGGAATCTGCAGCTTGCAGTGAAAGCGCTTCCAGAGGGGAGTCTAATGAGGGCAAACATTTGATGGTAGCAGCTTCCCTGCGGGAGATAATCTGTTTGACAAAATCGCATTTTTAGGCGAAAGTAAGTTACAATTCAGTACCCTATCCTAAAGCTTGCTGTTAGGAGGGAATCTGCAGCTTGCAGTGAAAGCGCTTCCAGAGGGGAGTCTAATGAGGGCAAACATTTGATGGTAGCAGCTTCCCTGCGGGAGATAGTCTCCTTGTCATAATCGCATTATTAGGCGAAAGTAAGTTACAATTCAGTACCCTATCCTAAAGCTTGCTGTTAGGAGGGAATCTGCAGCTTGCAGTGAAAGCGCTTCCAGAGGGGAGTCTAACGAGGGCAAACATTTGATGGTAGCAGCTTCCCTGCGGGAGATACTCTCTTTTCCGAAATCGCCTTATTAGCCGCAGTTAAGTTACAATTCAGTACCCTATCCTAAAGCTTGCTGTTAGGAGGGAATCTGCCGCTTGCAGTGAAAGCGCTTCCAGAGGGGAGTCTAATGAGGGTAAACATTTGATGGTAACAGCTTCCCTGCGGGAGATATTCTCTTTGCCAATATCGCCTTATTATGCGAAAGTAAGTTACAATTCAGTACCCTATCCTAAAGCTTGCTGTTAGGAGGGAATCTGCAGCTTGCAGTGAAAGCGCTTCCAGAGGGGAGTCTAATGAGGGCAAACATTTGATGGTAGCAGCTTCCCTGCGGGAGATACTCTCTTTGCCAAAATCGCATTATTAGGCGAAAGTAAGTTACAATTCAGTACCCTATCCTAAAGCTTGCTGTTAGGAGGGAATCTGCAGCTTGCAGTGAAAGCGCTTCCAGAGGGGAGTCTAATGAGGGCAAACATTTGATGGTAGCAGCTTCCCTGCGGGAGATAATCTCTTTGACAAAATCGCATTATTAGGCGAAAGTAAGTTACAATTCAGTACCCTATCCTAAAGCTTGCTGTTAGGAGGGAATCTGCAGCTTGCAGTGAAAGCGCTTCCAGAGGGGAGTCTAATGAGGGCAAACATTTGATGGTAGCAGCTTCCCTGCGGGAGATACTCTATTTGCCATAATCGCATTATTAGGCGAAAGTAAGTTACAATTCAGTACCCTATCCTAAAGCTTGCTGTTAGGAGGGAATCTGCAGCTTGCAGTGAAAGCGCTTCCAGAGGGGAGTCTAACGAGGGCAAACATTTGATGGTAGCAGCTTCCCTGCGGGAGATACTCTCTTTTCCGAAATCGCCTTATTAGCCGCAGTTAAGTTACAATTCAGTACCCTATCCTAAAGCTTGCTGTTAGGAGGGAATCTGCCGCTTGCAGTGAAAGCGCTTCCAGAGGGGAGTCTAATGAGGGTAAACATTTGATGGTAGCAGCTTCCCTGCGGGAGATACTCTCTTTGCCAAAATCGCATTTATAGGCGAAAGTAAGTTACAATTCAGTACACTTTCCTAAAGCTTGCTGTTAGGAGGGAATCTGCAGCTTGCAGTGAAAGCGCTTCCAGAGGGGAGTCTAATGAGGGCAAACATTTGATGGTAGCAGCTTCCCTGCGGGAGATACTCTCTTTGCCAAAATCGCCTTATTAGGCGAAAGTAAGTTACAATTCAGTACCCTATCCTAAAGCTTGCTGTTAGGAGGGAATCTGCAGCTTGCAGTGAAAGCGCTTCCAGAGGGGAGTCTAATGAGGGCAAACATGTGATGGTAGCAGCTTCCCTGCGGGAGATACTCTCTTTGCCATAATCGCATTTTTAGGTGAAAGTAAGATACAATTCAGTACCCTATCCTAAAGCTTGCTGTTAGGAGGGAATCTGCAGCTTGCAGTGAAAGCGCTTCCAGAGGGGAGTCTAACGAGGGCAAACATTTGATGGTAGCAGCTTCCCTGCGGGGGATACTCTCTTTGCCAAAATCGCCTTATTAGCCGCAGTTAAGTTACAATTCAGTACCCTATCCTAAAGCTTGCTGTTAGGAGGGAATCTGCAGCTTGCAGTGAAAGCGCTTCCAGAGGGGAGTCTAATGAGGGCAAACATTTGATGGTAACAGCTTCCCTGCGGGAGATATTCTCTTTGACAAAATCGCCTTATTAGACGCAGTTAAGTTACAATTCAGTACCCTGTCCTACAGCTTGCTGTTAGGAGGGAATCTGCAGCTTGCAGTGAAAGCGCTTCCAGAGGGGAGTCTAATGAGGGCAAACATTTGATGGTAGCAGCTTCCCTGCGGGAGATAGTCTCTTTTCCAAAATCGCATTTTTAGGCGTAAGTAAGTTACAATTCAGTACCCTATCCTAAAGCTTGCTGTTAGGAGGGAATCTGCAGCTTGCAGTGAAAGCGCTTCCAGAGGGGAGTCTAATGAGGACAAACATTTGATGGTAGCAGCTTCCCTGCGGGAGATATTCTCATTGCCATAATCGCCTTATTAGCCGCAGTTAAGTTACAATTCAGTACCCTATCCTAAAGCTTGCTGTTAGGAGGGAATCTGCAGCTTGCAGTGAAAACGCTTCCAGAGGGGAGTCTAATGAGGGCAAACATTTGATGGTAGCAGCTTCCCTGCGGGAGATACTCTCTTTGACAAAATCGCATTATTAGGCGAAAGGAAGTTACAATTCAGAACACTTTCCTAAAGCTTGCTGTTAGGAGGGAATCTGCAGCTTGCAGTGAAAGCGCTTCCAGAGGGGAGTCTAATGAGGGCAAACATTTGATGGTAGCAGCTTCCCTGCGGGAGATACTATCTTTGCCAAAATCGCATTATTAGCCGCATTTAAGTTACAATTAAGTACCCTATCCTAAAGCTTGCTGTTAGGAGGGAATCTGCAGCTTGCAGTGAAAGCGCTTCCAGAGGGGAGTCTAATGAGGGCAAATATTTGATTGTAGCATCTTCCCTGTGGGAGATATTCTCTTAGCCAAAATCGCCATATTAGACGCAGTTAAGTTACAATTCAGTACACTATCCTAAAGCTTGCTGTTAGGAGGGAATCTGCAGCTTGCAGTGAAAGCGCTTCCAGAGGGGAGTCTAATGAGGGCAAACATTTGATGGTAGCAGCTTCCCTGTGGGAGATACTCTCTTTGCCACAATCGCATTTTTAGGCGAAAGTAAGTTACAATTCAGTACCCTATCCTAAAGCTTGCTGTTAGGAGGGAATCTGCAGCTTGCAGTGAAAGCGCTTCCAGAGGGGAGTCTAATGAGGGCAAATATTTGATGGTAGCAGCTTCCCTGCGGGAGATAGTCTCTTTGCCAAAATCGCATTATTAGGAGAAAGTTACAATTCAGTACCCTATCCTAAAGCTTGCTGTTAGGAGGGAATCTGCAGCTTGCAGTGAAAGCGCTTCCAGAGGGGAGTCTAATGAGGGCAAACATTTGATGGTAGCAGCTTTCTCTGCGGGAGATACTCTCTTTGCCAAAATCGCATTATTAGGCGAAAGTAAGTTACAATTCAGTACCCTATCCTAAAGCTTGCTGTTAGGAGGGAATCTGCAGCTTGCAGTGAAAGCGCTTCCAGAGGGGAGTCTAATGAGGGCAAACATTTGATGGTAGCAGCTTCCCTGCGGGAGATACTCTCTTTTCCAAAATCGCATTATTAGGCGAAAGTAAGTTACAATTCAGTACCCTATCCTAAAGCTTGCTGTTAGGAAGGAATCTGCAGCTTGCAGTGAAAGCGCTTCCAGAGGGGAGTCTAATGAGGGCAAACATTTGATGGTAGCAGCTTCCCTGCGGGAGATACTCTCTTTGCCAAAATCGCATTATTAGGCGAAAGTAAGTTACAATTCAGTACCCTATCCTAAAGCTTGCTGTTAGGAGGGAATCTGCAGCTTGCAGTGAAAGCGCTTCCAGAGGGGAGTCTAATGAGGGCAAACATTTGATGGTAGCAGCTTCCCTGCGGGAGATATTCTCTTTGCCAAAATCGCCTTATTAGCCGCAGTTAAGTTACAATTCAGTACCCTATCCTAAAGCTTGCTGTTAGGAGGGAATCTGCAGCTTGCAGTGAAAGCGCTTCCAGAGGGCAGTCTAATGAGGGCAAACATTTGATGGTAGCAGCTTCCTTGCAGGAGATAATCTCTTTGCCAAAATCGCATTATTAGGCGAAACTAAGATACAATGCAGTACCCTATCCTAAAGCTTGCTGTTAGGAGGGAATCTGCAGCTTGCAGTGAAAGCGCTTCCAGAGGGGAGTCTAATGAGGGCAAACATTTGATGGTAACAGCTTCCCTGCGGGAGATACTCTCTTTGCCAAAATCGCCTTATTAGGCGAAAGTAAGTTACAATTCAGTACCCTATCCTAAAGCTTGCTGTTAGGAGGGAATCTGAAGCTTGCAGTGAAAGCGCTTCCAGAGGGGAGTCTAATGAGGGCAAACATTTGATGGTAGCAGCTTCCCTGCGGGAGATACTCTCTTTGCCAAAATCGCATTATTAGGCGAAAGTAAGTTACAATTCAGTACCCTATCCTAAAGCTTGCTGTTAGGAGGGAATCTGCAGCTTGCAGTGAAAGCGCTTCCAGAGGGTAGTCTAATGAGGGCAAACATTTGATGGTAACAGCTTCCCTGCGGGAGGTATTCTCTTTTCCAAAATCGCCTTATTAGTCGAAAGTAAGATACAATTCAGTACCCTATCCTAAAGCTTGCTGTTAGGAGGGAATCTGCAGCTTGCAGTGAAAGCGCTTCCAGAGGGGAGTCTAATGAGGGCAAACATTTGATGGTAGCAGCTTCCCTGCGGGAGATACTCTCTTTGCCAAAATCGCATTATTAGGCGAAAGTAAGTTACAATTCAGTACCCTATCCTAAAGCTTGCTGTTAGGAAGGAATCTGCAGCTTGCAGTGAAAGCGCTTCCAGAGGGGAGTCTAATGAGGGCAAACATTTGATGGTAGCAGCTTCCCTGCGGGAGATACTCTCTTGCCAAAATCGCATTATTAGGCGAAAGTAAGTTACAATTCAGAACACTTTCCTAAAGCTTGCTGTTAGGAGGGAATCTGCAGCTTGCAGTGAAAGCGCTTCCAGAGGGGAGTCTAATGAGGGCAAACATTTGATGGTAGCAGCTTCCCTGCGGGAGATACTCTCTTTGCCAAAATCGCATTATTAGGCGAAAGGAAGTTACAATTCAGAACACTTTCCTAAAGCTTGCTGTTAGGAGGGAATCTGCAGCTTGCAGTGAAAGCGCTTCCAGAGGGGAGTCTAATGAGGGCAAACATTTGATGGTAGCAGCTTCCCTGCGGGAGATACTCTCTTTGCCAAAATCGCATTATTAGCCGCATTTAAGTTACAATTAAGTACCCTATCCTAAAGCTTGCTGTTAGGAGGGAATCTGCAGCTTGCAGTGAAAGCGCTTCCAGAGGGGAGTCTAATGAGGGCAAATATTTGATTGTAGCATCTTCCCTGTGGGAGATATTCTCTTAGCCAAAATCGCCATATTAGACGCAGTTAAGTTACAATTCAGTACACTATCCTAAAGCTTGCTGTTAGGAGGGAATCTGCAGCTTGCAGTGAAAGCGCTTCCAGAGGGGAGTCTAATGAGGGCAAACATTTGATGGTAGCAGCTTCCCTGTGGGAGATACTCTCTTTGCCACAATCGCATTTTTAGGCGAAAGTAAGTTACAATTCAGTACCCTATCCTAAAGCTTGCTGTTAGGAGGGAATCTGCAGCTTGCAGTGAAAGCGCTTCCAGAGGGGAGTCTAATGAGGGCAAATATTTGATGGTAGCAGCTTCCCTGCGGGAGATAGTCTCTTTGCCAAAATCGCATTATTAGGAGAAAGTTACAATTCAGTACGCTATCCTAAAGCTTGCTGTTAGGAGGGAACCTGCAGCTTGCAGTGAAAGCGCTTCCAGAGGGGAGTCTAATGAGGGCAAACATTTGATGGTAGCAGCTTCCCTGCGGGAGATACTCTCTTTGCCAAAATCGCATTATTAGGCAAAAGTAAGATACAATTCAGTACCCTATCCTAAAGCTTGCTGTTAGGAGGGAATCTGCAGCTTGCAGTGAAAGCGCTTCCAGAGGGGAGTCTAATGAGGGCAAACATTTGATGGTAGCAGCTTCCCTGCGGGAGATACTCTCTTTTCCAAAATCGCATTATTAGGCGAAAGTAAGTTACATTTCAGTACCCTATCCTAAAGCTTGCTGTTAGGAAGGAATCTGCAGCTTGCAGTGAAAGCGCTTCCAGAGGGGAGTCTAATGAGGGCAAACATTTGATGGTAGCAGCTTCCCTGCGGGAGATACTCTCTTTGCCAAAATCGCATTATTAGGCGAAAGTAAGTTACAATTCAGTACCATATCCTAAAGCTTGCTGTTAGGAGGGAATCTGCAGCTTGCAGTGAAAGCGCTTCCAGAGGGGAGTCTAATGAGGGCAAACATTTGATGGTAGCAGCTTCCCTGCGGGAGATATTCTCTTTGCCAAAATCGCCTTATTAGCCGCAGTTAAGTTACAATTCAGTACCCTATCCTAAAGCTTGCTGTTAGGAGGGAATCTGCAGCTTGCAGTGAAAGCGCTTCCAGAGGGGAGTCTAATGAGGGCAAACCTTTGATGGTAGCAGCTTCCCTGCAGGAGATACTCTCTTTGCCAAAATCGCATTATTAGGCGAAACTAAGATACAATGCAGTACCCTATCCTAAAGCTTGCTGTTAGGAGGGAATCTGCAGCTTGCAGTGAAAGCGCTTCCAGAGGGGAGTCTAATGAGGGCAAACATTTGATGGTAACAGCTTCCCTGCGGGAGATACTCTCTTTGCCAAAATCGCATTATTAGGCGAAAGTAAGTTACAATTCAGTACCCTATCCTAAAGCTTGCTGTTAGGAGGGAATCTGAAGCTTGCAGTGAAAGCGCTTCCAGAGGGGAGTCTAATGAGGGCAAACATTTGATGGTAGCAGCTTCCCTGCGGGAGATACTCTCTTTGCCAAAATCGCCTTATTAGCCGAAGTTAAGTTACAATTCAGTACCCTATCCTAAAGCTTGCTGTTAGGAGGGAATCTGCAGCTTGCAGTGAAAGCGCTTCCAGAGGGTAGTCTAATGAGGGCAAACATTTGATGGTAACAGCTTCCCTGCGGGAGATATTCTCTTTTCCAAAATCGCCTTATTAGTCGAAAGTAAGATACAATTCAGTACCCTATCCTAAAGCTTGCTGTTAGGAGGGAATCTGCAGCTTGCAGTGAAAGCGCTTCCAGAGGGGAGTCTAATGAGGGCAAACATTTGATGGTAGCAGCTTCCCTGCGGGAGATACTCTCTTTGCCAAAATCGCATTATTAGGCGAAAGTAAGTTACAATTCAGTACCCTATCCTAAAGCTTGCTGTTAGGAAGGAATCTGCAGCTTGCAGTGAAAGCGCTTCCAGAGGGGAGTCTAATGAGGGCAAACATTTGATGGTAGCAGCTTCCCTGCGGGAGATACTCTCTTGCCAAAATCGCATTATTAGGCGAAAGTAAGTTACAATTCAGAACACTTTCCTAAAGCTTGCTGTTAGGAGGGAATCTGCAGCTTGCAGTGAAAGCGCTTCCAGAGGGGAGTCTAATGAGGGCAAACATTTGATGGTAGCAGCTTCCCTGCGGGAGATACTCTCTTTGCCAAAATCGCATTATTAGGCGAAAGTAAGTTACAATTCAGTACCCTATCCTAAAGCTTGCTGTTAGGAGGGAATCTGCAGCTTGCAGTGAAAGCGCTTCCAGAGGGGAGTCTAATGAGGGCAAATATTTGATGGTAGCATCTTCTCTGCGGGAGATATTCTCTTTGCCAAAATCGCCTTATTAGCCGCAGTTAAGTTACAATTCAGTACCCTATCCTAAAGCTTGCTGTTAGGAGGGAATCTGCAGCTTGCAGTGAAAGCGCTTCCAGAGGGGAGTCTAATGAGGGCAAACATTTGATGGTAGCAGCTTCCCTACGGGAGATACTCTCTTTGCCAGAATCTCATTATTAGCCGCAGTTAAGTTACAATTCAGTACCCTATCCTAAAGCTTGCTGTTAGGAGGGAATCTGCAGCTTGTAGTGAAAGCGCTTCCAGAGGGGAGTCTAATGAGGGCAAACGTTTGATGGTAGCAGCTTCCCTGCGGGAGATACTCTCTTTGCCAAAATCGCATTATTAGGCGAAAGTAAGTTACAATTCAGTACCCTATCCTAAAGCTTGCTGTTAGGAGGGAATCTGCAGCTTGCAGTGAAAGCGCTTCCAGAGGGGAGTCTAATGAGGGCAAACATTTGATGGTAGCAGCTTCCCTGCGGGAGATACTCTCTTTGCCAGAATCTCATTATTAGCCGCAGTTAAGATACAATTCAGTACCCTATCCTAAAGCTTGCTGTTAGGAGGGAATCTGCAGCTTGCAGTGAAAGCGCTTCCAGAGGGGAGTCTAATGAGGGCAAACATTTGATGGTAACAGCTTCCCTTCGGGAGATATTCTCTTTGCCACAATCGCCTTATTAGACGCAGTTAAGTTACAATTCAGTACAGTGTCCTACAGCTTGCTGTTAGGAGGGAATCTGCAGCTTGCAGTGAAAGCGCTTCCAGAGGGGAGTCTAATGAGGGCAAATACTTGATGGTAGCATCTTCCCTGCGGGAGATATTCTCTTTGCCAAAATCGCCTTATTAGCCGCAGTTAAGATACAATTCAGTACCCTATCCTAAAGCTTGCTGTTAGGAGGGAATCTGCAGCTTGCAGTGAAAGCGCTTCCAGAGGGGAGTCTAATGAGGGCAAACATTTGATGGTAGCAGCTTCCCTGCGGGAGATACTCTCTTTGCCAAAATTGCATTATTAGGCGAAAGTAAGTTACAATTCAGTACCCTATCCTAAAGCTTGCTGTTAGGAGGGAATCTGCAGCTTGCAGTGAAAGCGCTTCCAGAGGGGAGTCTAATGAGGGCAAATATTTGATTGTAGCATCTTCCCTGCGGGAGATATTCTCTTTGCCAAAATCGCCTTATTTGCCGCAGTTAAGTTACAATTCAGTACCCTATCCTAAAGCTTGCTGTTAGGAGGGAATCTGCAGCTTGCAGTGAAAGCGCTTCCAGAGGGGAGTCTAACGAGGGCAAACATTTGATGGTAGCAGCTTCCCTGCGGGAGATACTCTCTTTGCCAAAATCGCATTATTACGCGAAAGTAAGTTACAATTCAGTACCCTATCCTAAAGCTTGCTGTTAGGAGGGAATCTGCAGCTTGCAGTGAAAGCGCTTCCAGAGGGGAGTCTAATGAGGGCAAACATTTGATGGTAGCAGCTTCCCTGCGGGAGATAATCTCTTTGAAAAAATCGCATTTTTAGGCGAAAGTAAGTTACAATTCAGTACCCTATCCTAAAGCTTGCTGTTAGGAGGGAATCTGCAGCTTGCAGTGAAAGCGCTTCCAGAGGGGAGTCTAATGAGGGCAAACATTTGATGGTAGCAGCTTCCCTGCGGGAGATAGTCTCCTTGCCATAATCGCATTATTAGGCGAAAGTAAGTTACAATTCAGTACCCTATCCTAAAGCTTGCTGTTAGGAGGGAATCTGCAGCTTGCAGTGAAAGCGCTTCCAGAGGGGAGTCTAATGAGGGCAAACATTTGATGGTAGCAGCTTCCCTGCGGGAGATAGTCTCCTTGCCATAATCGCATTATTAGGCGAAAGTAAGTTACAATTCAGTACACTTTCCTAAAGCTTGCTGTTAGGAGGGAATCTGCAGCTTGCAGTGAAAGCGCTTCCAGAGGGGAGTCTAACGAGGGCAAACATTTGATGGTAGCAGCTTCCCTGCGGGAGATACTCTCTTTTCCGAAATCGCCTTATTAGCCGCAGTTAAGTTACAATTCAGTACCCTATCCTAAAGCTTGCTGTTAGGAGGGAATCTGCCGCTTGCAGTGAAAGCGCTTCCAGAGGGGAGTCTAATGAGGGCAAACATTTGATGGTAACAGCTTCCCTGCGGGAGATATTCTCTTTGCCAAAATCGCCTTATTAGGCGAAAGTAAGTTACAATTCAGTACCCTATCCTAAAGCTTGCTGTTAGGAGGGAATCTGCAGCTTGCAGTGAAAGCGCTTCCAGAGGGGAGTCTAATGAGGGCAAACATTTGATGGTAGCAGCTTCCCTGTGGGAGATACTCTCTTTGCCAAAATCGCATTATTAGGCGAAAGTAAGTTACAATTCAGTACCCTATCCTAAAGCTTGCTGTTAGGAGGGAATCTGCAGCTTGCAGTGAAAGCGCTTCCAGAGGGGAGTCTAATGAGGGCAAACATTTGATGGTAGCAGCTTCCCTGCGGGAGATATTCTCTTTGCCAAAATCGCCGTATATAGCCGCAGTTAAGTTACAATTCAGTACCCTATCCTAAAGCTTGCTGTTAGGAGGGAATCTGCAGCTTGCAGTGAAAGCGCTTCCAGAGGGGAGTCTAATGAGGGCAAACATTTGATGGTAGCAGCTTCCCTGCGGGAGATAGTCTCCTTGCCATAATCGCATTATTAGGCGAAAGTAAGTTACAATTCAGTACACTTTCCTAAAGCTTGCTGTTAGGAGGGAATCTGCAGCTTGCAGTGAAAGCGCTTCCAGAGGGGAGTCTAATGAGGGCAAACATTTGATGGTAGCAGCTTCCCTGCGGGAGATACTCTCTTTGCCAAAATCGCCTTATTAGGCAAAAGTAAGTTACAATTCAGTACCCTATCCTAAAGCTTGCTGTTAGGAGGGAATCTGCAGCTTGCAGTGAAAGCGCTTCCAGAGGGGAGTCTAATGAGGGCAAACATGTGATGGTAGCAGCTTCCCTGCGGGAGATACTCTCTTTGCCAAAATCGCATTTTTAGGTGAAAGTAAGATACAATTCAGTACCCTATCCTAAAGCTTGCTGTTAGGAGGGAATCTGCAGCTTGCAGTGAAAGCGCTTCCAGAGGGGAGTCTAACGAGGGCAAACATTTGATGGTAGCAGCTTCCCTGCGGGGGATACTCTCTTTGCCAAAATCGCCTTATTAGCCGCAGTTAAGTTACAATTCAGTACCCTATCCTAAAGCTTGCTGTTAGGAGGGAATCTGCAGCTTGCAGTGAAAGCGCTTCCAGAGGGGAGTCTAATGAGGGCAAACATTTGATGGTAACAGCTTCCCTGCGGGAGATACTCTCTTTGCCAAAATCGCCTTATTAGCCGCAGTTAAGTTACAATTCAGTACCCTATCCTAAAGCTTGCTGTTAGGAGGGAATCTGCAGCTTGCAGTGAAAGCGCTTCCAGAGGGGAGTCTAATGAGGGCAAACATTTGATGGTAGCAGCTTCCCTGCGGGAGATACTCTCTTTGCCAAAATCGCATTTTTATGCGAAAGTAAGTTACAATTCAGTACACTTTCCTAAAGCTTGCTGTTAGGAGGGAATCTGCAGCTTGCAGTGAAAGCGCTTTCAGAGGGGAGTCTAATGAGGGCAAACATTTGATGGTAGCAGCTTCCCTGCGGGAGATACTCTCTTTGCCAAAATCGCATTATTAGGCGAAAGGAAGTTACAATTCAGTACCCTATCCTAAAGCTTGCTGTTAGGAGGGAATCTGCAGCTTGCAGTGAAAGCGCTTCCAGAGGGGAGTCTAATGAGGGCAAACATTTGATGGTAACAGCTTCCCTTCGGGAGATTTTCTCTTTGCCACAATCGCCTTATTAGACGCAGTTAAGTTACAATTCAGTACAGTGTCCTACAGCTTGCTGTTAGGAGGGAATCTGCAGCTTGCAGTGAAAGCGCTTCCAGAGGGGAGTCTAATGAGGGCAAATACATGATGGTAGCATCTTCCCTGCGGGAGATATTCTCTTTGCCAAAATCGCATTATTAGGCGAAAGTAAGTTACAATTCAGTACCCTATCCTAAAGCTTGCTGTTAGGAGGGAATCTGCAGCTTGTAGTGAAAGCGCTTCCAGAGGGGAGTCTAATGAGGGCAAACGTTTGATGGTAGCAGCTTCCCTGCGGGAGATACTCTCTTTGCCAAAATCGCATTATTAGGCGAAAGTAAGTTACAATTCAGTACCCTATCCTAAAGCTTGCTGTTAGGAGGGAATCTGCAGCTTGCAGTGAAAGCGCTTCCAGAGGGGAGTCTAATGAGGGCAAACATTTGATGGTAGCAGCTTCCCTGCGGGAGATACTCTCTTTGCCAGAATCTCATTATTAGCCGCAGTTAAGTTACAATTCAGTACCCTATCCTAAAGCTTGCTGTTAGGAGGGAATCTGCAGCTTGCAGTGAAAGCGCTTCCAGAGGGGAGTCTAATGAGGGCAAACATTTGATGGTAACAGCTTCCCTTCGGGAGATATTCTCTTTGCCACAATCGCCTTATTAGACGCAGTTAAGTTACAATTCAGTACAGTGTCCTACAGCTTGCTGTTAGGAGGGAATCTGCAGCTTGCAGTGAAAGCGCTTCCAGAGGGGAGTCTAATGAGGGCAAATACTTGATGGTAGCATCTTCCCTGCGGGAGATATTCTCTTTGCCAAAATCGCCTTATTAGCCGCAGTTAAGATACAATTCAGTACCCTATCCTAAAGCTTGCTGTTAGGAGGGAATCTGCAGCTTGCAGTGAAAGCGCTTCCAGAGGGGAGTCTAATGAGGGCAAACATTTGATGGTAGCAGCTTCCCTGCGGGAGATACTCTCTTTGCCAAAATCGCATTATTAGGCGAAAGTAAGTTACAATTCAGTACCCTATCCTAAAGCTTGCTGTTAGGAGGGAATCTGCAGCTTGCAGTGAAAGCGCTTCCAGAGGGGAGTCTAATGAGGGCAAATATTTGATTGTAGCATCTTCCCTGCGGGAGATATTCTCTTTGCCAAAATCGCCTTATTTGCCGCAGTTAAGTTACAATTCAGTACCCTATCCTAAAGCTTGCTGTTAGGAGGGAATCTGCAGCTTGCAGTGAAAGCGCTTCCAGAGGGGAGTCTAACGAGGGCAAACATTTGATGGTAGCATCTTCCCTGCGGGAGATACTCTCTTTGCCAAAATCGCATTATTACGCGAAAGTAAGTTACAATTCAGTACCCTATCCTAAAGCTTGCTGTTAGGAGGGAATCTGCAGCTTGCAGTGAAAGCGCTTCCAGAGGGGAGTCTAATGAGGGCAAACATTTGATGGTAGCAGCTTCCCTGCGGGAGATAATCTCTTTGACAAAATCGCATTTTTAGGCGAAAGTAAGTTACAATTCAGTACCCTATCCTAAAGCTTGCTGTTAGGAGGGAATCTGCAGCTTGCAGTGAAAGCGCTTCCAGAGGGGAGTCTAATGAGGGCAAACATTTGATGGTAGCAGCTTCCCTGCGGGAGATAGTCTCCTTGCCATAATCGCATTATTAGGCGAAAGTAAGTTACAATTCAGTACCCTATCCTAAAGCTTGCTGTTAGGAGGGAATCTGCAGCTTGCAGTGAAAGCGCTTCCAGAGGGGAGTCTAATGAGGGCAAACATTTGATGGTAGCAGCTTCCCTGCGGGAGATAGTCTCCTTGCCATAATCGCCTTATTAGGCGAAAGTAAGTTACAATTCAGTACACTTTCCTAAAGCTTGCTGTTAGGAGGGAATCTGCAGCTTGCAGTGAAAGCGCTTCCAGAGGGGAGTCTAACGAGGGCAAACATTTGATGGTAGCAGCTTCCCTGCGGGAGATACTCTCTTTTCCGAAATCGCCTTATTAGCCGCAGTTAAGTTACAATTCAGTACCCTATCCTAAAGCTTGCTGTTAGGAGGGAATCTGCCGCTTGCAGTGAAAGCGCTTCCAGAGGGGAGTCTAATGAGGGCAAACATTTGAAGGTAACAGCTTCCCTGCGGGAGATATTCTCTTTGCCAAAATCGCCTTATTAGGCGAAAGTAAGTTACAATTCAGTACCCTATCCTAAAGCTTGCTGTTAGGAGGGAATCTGCAGCTTGCAGTGAAAGCGCTTCCAGAGGGGAGTCTAATGAGGGCAAACATTTGATGGTAGCAGCTTCCCTGTGGGAGATACTCTCTTTGCCAAAATCGCATTATTAGGCGAAAGTAAGTTACAATTCAGTACCCTATCCTAAAGCTTGCTGTTAGGAGGGAATCTGCAGCTTGCAGTGAAAGCGCTTCCAGAGGGGAGTCTAATGAGGGCAAACATTTGATGGTAGCAGCTTCCCTGCGGGAGATAGTCTCCTTGCCATAATCGCATTATTAGGCGAAAGTAAGTTACAATTCAGTACACTTTCCTAAAGCTTGCTGTTAGGAGGGAATCTGCAGCTTGCAGTGAAAGCGCTTCCAGAGGGGAGTCTAATGAGGGCAAACATTTGATGGTAGCAGCTTCCCTGCGGGAGATACTCTCTTTGCCAAAATCGCCTTATTAGGCAAAAGTAAGTTACAATTCAGTACCCTATCCTAAAGCTTGCTGTTAGGAGGGAATCTGCAGCTTGCAGTGAAAGCGCTTCCAGAGGGGAGTCTAATGAGGGCAAACATGTGATGGTAGCAGCTTCCCTGCGGGAGATACTCTCTTTGCCAAAATCGCATTTTTAGGTGAAAGTAAGATACAATTCAGTACCCTATCCTAAAGCTTGCTGTTAGGAGGGAATCTGCAGCTTGCAGTGAAAGCGCTTCCAGAGGGGAGTCTAACGAGGGCAAACATTTGATGGTAGCAGCTTCCCTGCGGGGGATACTCTCTTTGCCAAAATCGCCTTATTAGCCGCAGTTAAGTTACAATTCAGTACCCTATCCTAAAGCTTGCTGTTAGGAGGGAATCTGCAGCTTGCAGTGAAAGCGCTTCCAGAGGGGAGTCTAATGAGGGCAAACATTTGATGGTAACAGCTTCCCTGCGGGAGATACTCTCTTTGCCAAAATCGCCTTATTAGCCGCAGTTAAGTTACAATTCAGTACCCTATCCTAAAGCTTGCTGTTAGGAGGGAATCTGCAGCTTGCAGTGAAAGCGCTTCCAGAGGGGAGTCTAATGAGGGCAAAGATTTGATGGTAGCAGCTTCCCTGCGGGAGATACTCTCTTTGCCAAAATCGCATTATTAGGCGAAAGTAAGTTACAATTCAGTACCCTATCCTAAAGCTTGCTGTTAGGAGGGAATCTGCAGCTTGCAGTGCAAGCGCTTCCAGAGGGGAGTCTAATGAGGGCAAACATTTGATGGTAATAGCTTCCCTTCGGGAGATTTTCTCTTTGCCACAATCGCCTTATTAGACGCAGTTAAGTTACAATTCAGTACAGTGTCCTACAGCTTGCTGTTAGGAGGGAATCTGCAGCTTGCAGTGAAAGCGCTTCCAGAGGGGAGTCTAATGAGGGCAAATACATGATGGTAGCATCTTCCCTGCGGGAGATATTCTCTTTGCCAAAATCGCATTATTAGGCGAAAGTAAGTTACAATTCAGTACCCTATCCTAAAGCTTGCTGTTAGGAGGGAATCTGCAGCTTGCAGTGGAAGCGCTTCCAGAGGGGAGTCTAATGAGGGCAAATATTTGATTGTAGCATCTTCCCTGCGGGAGATATTCTCTTTGCCAAAATCGCCTTATTTGCCGCAGTTAAGTTACAATTCAGTACCCTATCCTAAAGCTTGCTGTTAGGAGGGAATCTGCAGCTTGCAGTGAAAGCGCTTCCAGAGGGGAGTCTAACGAGGGCAAACATTTGATGGTAGCAGCTTCCCTGCGGGAGATACTCTCTTTTCCAAAATCGCATTATTAGGCGAAAGTAAGTTACAATTCAGTACCCTATCCTAAAGCTTGCTGTTAGGAGGGAATCTGCAGCTTGCAGTGAAAGCGCTTCCAGAGGGGAGTCTAATGAGGGCAAACATTTGATGGTAGCAGCTTCCCTGCGGGAGATAATCTCTTTGACAAAATCGCATTTTTAGGCGAAAGTAAGTTACAATTCAGTACCCTATCCTAAAGCTTGCTGTTAGGAGGGAATCTGCAGCTTGCACTGAAAGCGCTTCCAGAGGGGAGTCTAATGAGGGCAAACATTTGATGGTAGCAGCTTCCCTGCGGGAGATAGTCTCCTTGCCATAATCGCATTATTAGGCGAAAGTAAGTTACAATTCAGTACCCTATCCTAAAGCTTGCTGTTAGGAGGGAATCTGCAGCTTGCAGTGAAAGCGCTTCCAGAGGGGAGTCTAACGAGGGCAAACATTTGATGGTAGCAGCTTCCCTGCGGGAGATACTCTCTATTCCGAAATCGCCTTATTAGCCGCAGTTAAGTTACAATTCAGTACCCTATCCTAAAGCTTGCTGTTAGGAGGGAATCTGCCGCTTGCAGTGAAAGCGCTTCCAGAGGGGAGTCTAATGAGGGTAAACATTTGATGGTAACAGCTTCCCTGCGGGAGATACTCTCTTTGCCAAAATCGCATTTATAGGCGAAAGTAAGTTACAATTCAGTACACTTTCCTAAAGCTTGCTGTTAGGAGGGAATCTGCAGCTTGCAGTGAAAGCGCTTCCAGAGGGGAGTCTAATGAGGGCAAACATTTGATGGTAGCAGCTTCCCTGCGGGAGATACTCTCTTTGCCAAAATCGCCTTATTAGGCGAAAGTAAGTTACAATTCAGTACCCTATCCTAAAGCTTGCTGTTAGGAGGGAATCTGCAGCTTGCAGTGAAAGCGCTTCCAGAGGGGAGTCTAATGAGGGCAAACATGTGATGGTAGCAGCTTCCCTGCGGGAGATACTCTCTTTGCCATAATCGCATTTTTAGGTGAAAGTAAGATACAATTCAGTACCCTATCCTAAAGCTTGCTGTTAGGAGGGAATCTGCAGCTTGCAGTGAAAGCGCTTCCAGAGGGGAGTCTAACGAGGGCAAACATTTGATGGTAGCAGCTTCCCTGCGGGGGATACTCTCTTTGCCAAAATCGCCTTATTAGCCGCAGTTAAGTTACAATTCAGTACCCTATCCTAAAGCTTGCTGTTAGGAGGGAATCTGCAGCTTGCAGTGAAAGCGCTTCCAGAGGGGAGTCTAATGAGGGCAAACATTTGATGGTAACAGCTTCCCTGCGGGAGATATTCTCTTTGACAAAATCGCCTTATTAGACGCAGTTAAGTTACAATTCAGTACCCTGTCCTACAGCTTGCTGTTAGGAGGGAATCTGCCGCTTGCAGTGAAAGCGCTTCCAGAGGGGAGTCTAATGAGGGCAAACATTTGATGGTAGCAGCTTCCCTGCGGGAGATAGTCTCTTTTCCAAAATCGCATTTTTAGGCGAAAGTAAGTTACAATTCAGTACCCTATCCTAAAGCTTGCTGTTAGGAGGGAATCTGCAGCTTGCAGTGAAAGCGCTTCCAGAGGGGAGTCTAATGAGGACAAACATTTGATGGTAGCAGCTTCCCTGCGGGAGATATTCTCATTGCCATAATCGCCTTATTAGCCGCAGTTAAGTTACAATTCAGTACCCTATCCTAAAGCTTGCTGTTAGGAGGGAATCTGCAGCTTGCAGTGAAAGCGCTTCCAGAGGGGAGTCTAATGAGGACAAACATTTGATGGTAGCAGCTTCCCTGCGGGAGATATTCTCATTGCCATAATCGCCTTATTAGCCGCAGTTAAGTTACAATTCAGTACCCTATCCTAAAGCTTGCTGTTAGGAGGGAATCTGCAGCTTGCAGTGAAAGCGCTTCCAGAGGGGAGTCTAATGAGGGCAAACATTTGATGGTAGCAGCTTCCCTGCAGGAGATACTCTCTTTGCTAAAATCGCATTATTAGGCGAAACTAAGATACAATGCAGTACCCTATCCTAAAGCTTGCTGTTAGGAGGGAATCTGCAGCTTGCAGTGAAAGCGCTTCCAGAGGGGAGTCTAATGAGGGCAAACATTTGATGGTAGCAGCTTCCCTGCGGGAGATACTCTCTTTGCCAAAATCGCATTTTTAGGCGAAAGTAAGTTACAATTCAGTACACTTTCCTAAAGCTTGCTGTTAGGAGGGAATCTGCAGCTTGCAGTGAAAACGCTTTCAGAGGGGAGTCTAAGGAGGGCAAACATTTGATGGTAGCAGCTTCCCTGCGGGAGATACTCTCTTTGCCAAAATCGCATTATTATCCGCATTTAAGTTACAATTAAGTACCCTATCCTAAAGCTTGCTGTTAGGAGGGAATCTGCAGCTTGCAGTGAAAGCGCTTCCAGAGGGGAGTCTAATGAGGGCAAATATTTGATTGTAGCATCTTCCCTGTGGGAGATATTCTCTTAGCCAAAATCGCCATATTAGACGCAGTTAAGTTACAATTCAGTACACTATCCTAAAGCTTGCTGTTAGGAGGGAATCTGCAGCTTGCAGTGAAAGCGCTTCCAGAGGGGAGTCTAATGAGGGCAAACATTTGATGGTAGCAGCTTCCCTGTGGGAGATACTCTCTTTGCCACAATCGCATTTTTAGGCGAAAGTAAGTTACAATTCAGTACCCTATCCTAAAGCTTGCTGTTAGGAGGGAATCTGCAGCTTGCAGTGAAAGCGCTTCCAGAGGGGAGTCTAATGAGGGCAAATATTTGATGGTAGCAGCTTCCCTGCGGGAGATACTCTCTTTGCCAAAATCGCATTATTAGGCGAAAGTAAGTTACAATTCAGTACCCTATCCTAAAGCTTGCTGTTAGGAGGGAATCTGCAGCTTGCAGTGAAAGCGCTTCCAGAGGGTAGTCTAATGAGGGCAAACATTTGATGGTAACAGCTTCCCTGCGGGAGATATTCTCTTTTCCAAAATCGCCTTATTAGTCGAAAGTAAGATACAATTCAGTACCCTATCCTAAAGCTTGCTGTTAGGAGGGAATCTGCAGCTTGCAGTGAAAGCGCTTCCAGAGGGGAGTCTAATGAGGGCAAATACATGATGGTAGCATCTTCCCTGCGGGAGATACTCTCTTTGCCAAAATCGCATTATTAGGCGAAAGTAAGTTACAATTCAGTACCCTATCCTAAAGCTTGCTGTTAGGAAGGAATCTGCAGCTTGCAGTGAAAGCGCTTCCAGAGGGGAGTCTAATGAGGGCAAACATTTGATGGTAGCAGCTTCCCTGCGGGAGATACTCTCTTGCCAAAATCGCATTATTAGGCGAAAGTAAGTTACAATTCAGAACACTTTCCTAAAGCTTGCTGTTAGGAGGGAATCTGCAGCTTGCAGTGAAAGCGCTTCCAGAGGGGAGTCTAATGAGGGCAAACATTTGATGGTAGCAGCTTCCCTGCGGGAGATACTCTCTTTGCCAAAATCGCATTATTAGGCGAAAGGAAGTTACAATTCAGAACACTTTCCTAAAGCTTGCTGTTAGGAGGGAATCTGCCGCTTGCAGTGAAAGCGCTTCCAGAGGGGAGTCTAATGAGGGCAAACATTTGATGGTAGCAGCTTCCCTGCGGGAGATACTCTCTTTGCCAAAATCGCATTATTAGCCGCATTTAAGTTACAATTAAGTACCCTATCCTAAAGCTTGCTGTTAGGAGGGAATCTGCAGCTTGCAGTGAAAGCGCTTCCAGAGGGGAGTCTAATGAGGGCAAATATTTGATTGTAGCATCTTCCCTGTGGGAGATATTCTCTTAGCCAAAATCGCCATATTAGACGCAGTTAAGTTACAATTCAGTACACTATCCTAAAGCTTGCTGTTAGGAGGGAATCTGCAGCTTGCAGTGAAAGCGCTTCCAGAGGGGAGTCTAATGAGGGCAAACATTTGATGGTAGCATCTTCCCTGCGGGAGATAGTCTCCTTGCCATAATCGCATTATTAGGCGAAAGTAAGTTACAATTCAGTACCCTATCCTAAAGCTTGCTGTTAGGAGGGAATCTGCAGCTTGCAGTGAAAGCGCTTCCAGAGGGGAGTCTAACGAGGGCAAACATTTGATGGTAGCAGCTTCCCTGCGGGAGATACTCTCTTTTCCGAAATCGCCTTATTAGCCGCAGTTAAGTTACAATTCAGTACCCTATCCTAAAGCTTGCTGTTAGGAGGGAATCTGCAGCTTGCAGTGAAAGCGCTTCCAGAGGGGAGTCTAATGAGGGCAAACATTTGATGGTAGCAGCTTCCCTGCGGGAGATATTCTCTTTGCCAAAATCGCATTATTAGGCGAAAGTAAGATACAATTCAGTACCCTATCCTAAAGCTTGCTGTTAGGAGGGAATCTGCAGCTTGCAGTGAAAGCGCTTCCAGAGGGGAGTCTAATGAGGGCAAACATTTGATGGTAGTAGCTTCCCTGCGGGAGATACTCTCTTTTCCAAAATCGCATTATTAGGCGAAAGTAAGTTACAATTCAGTACCCTATCCTAAAGCTTGCTGTTAGGAAGGAATCTGCAGCTTGCTGTGAAAGCGCTTCCAGAGGGGAGTCTAATGAGGGCAAACATTTGATGGTAGCAGCTTCCCTGCGGGAGATACTCTCTTTGCCAAAATCGCATTATTAGGCGAAAGTAAGTTACAATTCAGTACCCTATCCTAAAGCTTGCTGTTAGGAGGGAATCTGCAGCTTGCACTGAAAGCGCTTCCAGAGGGGAGTCTAATGAGGGCAAACATTTGATGGTAGCAGCTTCCCTGCGGGAGATAGTCTCCTTGCCATAATCGCATTATTAGGCGAAAGTAAGTTACAATTCAGTACCCTATCCTAAAGCTTGCTGTTAGGAGGGAATCTGCAGCTTGCAGTGAAAGCGCTTCCAGAGGGGAGTCTAACGAGGGCAAACATTTGATGGTAGCAGCTTCCCTGCGGGAGATACTCTCTATTCCGAAATCGCCTTATTAGCCGCAGTTAAGTTACAATTCAGTACCCTATCCTAAAGCTTGCTGTTAGGAGGGAATCTGCCGCTTGCAGTGAAAGCGCTTCCAGAGGGGAGTCTAATGAGGGTAAACATTTGATGGTAACAGCTTCCCTGCGGGAGATACTCTCTTTGCCAAAATCGCATTTATAGGCGAAAGTAAGTTACAATTCAGTACACTTTCCTAAAGCTTGCTGTTAGGAGGGAATCTGCAGCTTGCAGTGAAAGCGCTTCCAGAGGGGAGTCTAATGAGGGCAAACATTTGATGGTAGCAGCTTCCCTGCGGGAGATAATCTCTTTGCCAAAATCGCCTTATTAGGCGAAAGTAAGTTACAATTCAGTACCCTATCCTAAAGCTTGCTGTTAGGAGGGAATCTGCAGCTTGCAGTGAAAGCGCTTCCAGAGGGGAGTCTAATGAGGGCAAACATGTGATGGTAGCAGCTTCCCTGCGGGAGATACTCTCTTTGCCATAATCGCATTTTTAGGTGAAAGTAAGATACAATTCAGTACCCTATCCTAAAGCTTGCTGTTAGGAGGGAATCTGCAGCTTGCAGTGAAAGCGCTTCCAGAGGGGAGTCTAACGAGGGCAAACATTTGATGGTAGCAGCTTCCCTGCGGGGGATACTCTCTTTGCCAAAATCGCCTTATTAGCCGCAGTTAAGTTACAATTCAGTACCCTATCCTAAAGCTTGCTGTTAGGAGGGAATCTGCAGCTTGCAGTGAAAGCGCTTCCAGAGGGGAGTCTAATGAGGGCAAACATTTGATGGTAACAGCTTCCCTGCGGGAGATATTCTCTTTGACAAAATCGCCTTATTAGACGCAGTTAAGTTACAATTCAGTACCCTGTCCTACAGCTTGCTGTTAGGAGGGAATCTGCCGCTTGCAGTGAAAGCGCTTCCAGAGGGGAGTCTAATGAGGGCAAACATTTGATGGTAGCAGCTTCCCTGCGGGAGATAGTCTCTTTTCCAAAATCGCATTTTTAGGCGAAAGTAAGTTACAATTCAGTACCCTATCCTAAAGCTTGCTGTTAGGAGGGAATCTGCAGCTTGCAGTGAAAGCGCTTCCAGAGGGGAGTCTAATGAGGACAAACATTTGATGGTAGCAGCTTCCCTGCGGGAGATATTCTCATTGCCATAATCGCCTTATTAGCCGCAGTTAAGTTACAATTCAGTACCCTATCCTAAAGCTTGCTGTTAGGAGGGAATCTGCAGCTTGCAGTGAAAGCGCTTCCAGAGGGGAGTCTAATGAGGACAAACATTTGATGGTAGCAGCTTCCCTGCGGGAGATATTCTCATTGCCATAATCGCCTTATTAGCCGCAGTTAAGTTACAATTCAGTACCCTATCCTAAAGCTTGCTGTTAGGAGGGAATCTGCAGCTTGCAGTGAAAGCGCTTCCAGAGGGGAGTCTAATGAGGGCAAACATTTGATGGTAGCAGCTTCCCTGCAGGAGATACTCTCTTTGCTAAAATCGCATTATTAGGCGAAACTAAGATACAATGCAGTACCCTATCCTAAAGCTTGCTGTTAGGAGGGAATCTGCAGCTTGCAGTGAAAGCGCTTCCAGAGGGGAGTCTAATGAGGGCAAACATTTGATGGTAGCAGCTTCCCTGCGGGAGATACTCTCTTTGCCAAAATCGCATTTTTAGGCGAAAGTAAGTTACAATTCAGTACACTTTCCTAAAGCTTGCTGTTAGGAGGGAATCTGCAGCTTGCAGTGAAAACGCTTTCAGAGGGGAGTCTAAGGAGGGCAAACATTTGATGGTAGCAGCTTCCCTGCGGGAGATACTCTCTTTGACAAAATCGCATTATTAGGCGAAAGGAAGTTACAATTCAGAACACTTTCCTAAAGCTTGCTGTTAGGAGGGAATCTGCAGCTTGCAGTGAAAGCGCTTCCAGAGGGGAGTCTAATGAGGGCAAACATTTGATGGTAGCAGCTTCCCTGCGGGAGATACTCTCTTTGCCAAAATCGCATTATTATCCGCATTTAAGTTACAATTAAGTACCCTATCCTAAAGCTTGCTGTTAGGAGGGAATCTGCAGCTTGCAGTGAAAGCGCTTCCAGAGGGGAGTCTAATGAGGGCAAATATTTGATTGTAGCATCTTCCCTGTGGGAGATATTCTCTTAGCCAAAATCGCCATATTAGACGCAGTTAAGTTACAATTCAGTACACTATCCTAAAGCTTGCTGTTAGGAGGGAATCTGCAGCTTGCAGTGAAAGCGCTTCCAGAGGGGAGTCTAATGAGGGCAAACATTTGATGGTAGCAGCTTCCCTGTGGGAGATACTCTCTTTGCCACAATCGCATTTTTAGGCGAAAGTAAGTTACAATTCAGTACCCTATCCTAAAGCTTGCTGTTAGGAGGGAATCTGCAGCTTGCAGTGAAAGCGCTTCCAGAGGGGAGTCTAATGAGGGCAAATATTTGATGGTAGCAGCTTCCCTGCGGGAGATACTCTCTTTGCCAAAATCGCATTATTAGGCGAAAGTAAGTTACAATTCAGTACCCTATCCTAAAGCTTGCTGTTAGGAGGGAATCTGCAGCTTGCAGTGAAAGCGCTTCCAGAGGGTAGTCTAATGAGGGCAAACATTTGATGGTAACAGCTTCCCTGCGGGAGATATTCTCTTTTCCAAAATCGCCTTATTAGTCGAAAGTAAGATACAATTCAGTACCCTATCCTAAAGCTTGCTGTTAGGAGGGAATCTGCAGCTTGCAGTGAAAGCGCTTCCAGAGGGGAGTCTAATGAGGGCAAACATTTGATGGTAGCATCTTCCCTGCGGGAGATAGTCTCCTTGCCATAATCGCATTATTAGGCGAAAGTAAGTTACAATTCAGTACCCTATCCTAAAGCTTGCTGTTAGGAGGGAATCTGCAGCTTGCAGTGAAAGCGCTTCCAGAGGGGAGTCTAACGAGGGCAAACATTTGATGGTAGCAGCTTCCCTGCGGGAGATACTCTCTTTTCCGAAATCGCCTTATTAGCCGCAGTTAAGTTACAATTCAGTACCCTATCCTAAAGCTTGCTGTTAGGAGGGAATCTGCAGCTTGCAGTGAAAGCGCTTCCAGAGGGGAGTCTAATGAGGGCAAACATTTGATGGTAGCAGCTTCCCTGCGGGAGATATTCTCTTTGCCAAAATCGCATTATTAGGCGAAAGTAAGATACAATTCAGTACCCTATCCTAAAGCTTGCTGTTAGGAGGGAATCTGCAGCTTGCAGTGAAAGCGCTTCCAGAGGGGAGTCTAATGAGGGCAAACATTTGATGGTAGTAGCTTCCCTGCGGGAGATACTCTCTTTTCCAAAATCGCATTATTAGGCGAAAGTAAGTTACAATTCAGTACCCTATCCTAAAGCTTGCTGTTAGGAAGGAATCTGCAGCTTGCTGTGAAAGCGCTTCCAGAGGGGAGTCTAATGAGGGCAAACATTTGATGGTAGCAGCTTCCCTGCGGGAGATACTCTCTTTGCCAAAATCGCATTATTAGGCGAAAGTAAGTTACAATTCAGTACCCTATCCTAAAGCTTGCTGTTAGGAGGGAATCTGCAGCTTGCAGTGAAAGCGCTTCCAGAGGGGAGTCTAATGAGGGCAAGCATTTGAAGGTAGCAGCTTCCCTGCGGGAGATATTCTCTTTTCCAAAATCGCCTTATTTGCCGCAGTTAAGTTACAATTCAGTACCCTATCCTAAAGCTTGCTGTTAGGAGGGAATCTGCAGCTTGCAGTGAAAGCGCTTCCAGAGGGGAGTCTAATGAGGGCAAACCTTTGATGGTAGCAGCTTCCCTGCAGGAGATACTCTCTTTGCCAAAATCGCATTATTAGGCGAAACTAAGATACAATGCAGTACCCTATCCTAAAGCTTGCTGTTAGGAGGGAATCTGCAGCTTGCAGTGAAAGCGCTTCCAGAGGGGAGTCTAATGAGGGCAAACATTTGATGGTAACAGCTTCCCTGCGGGAGATACTCTCTTTGCCAAAATCGCATTTTTAGGCGAAAGTAAGTTACAATTCAGTACCCTATCCTAAAGCTTGCTGTTAGGAGGGAATCTGCAGCTTGCAGTGAAAGCGCTTCCAGAGGGGAGTCTAATGAGGGCAAACATTTGATGGTAGCAGCTTCCCTGCGGGAGATACTCTCTTTGCCAAAATCGCATTATTAGGCGAAAGTAAGTTACAATTCAGTACCCTATCCTAAAGCTTGCTGTTAGGAGGGAATCTGCAGCTTGCAGTGAAAGCGCTTCCAGAGGGGAGTCTAATGAGGGCAAACATTTGATGGTAGCAGCTTCCCTGCGGGGGATACTCTCTTTGCCAAAATCGCATTATTAGGCGAAAGTAAGTTACAATTCAGTACCCTATCCTAAAGCTTGCTGTTAGGAGGGAATCTGCAGCTTGCAGTGAAAGCGCTTCCAGAGGGGAGTCTAATGAGGGCAAACATTTGATGGTAGCAGCTTCCCTGCGGGAGATACTCTCTTGCCAAAATCGCATTATTAGGCGAAAGTAAGTTACAATTCAGAACACTTTCCTAAAGCTTGCTGTTAGGAGGGAATCTGCAGCTTGCAGTGAAAGCGCTTCCAGAGGGGAGTCTAATGAGGGCAAACATTTGATGGTAGCAGCTTCCCTGCGGGAGATACTCTCTTTGCCAAAATCGCATTATTAGGCGAAAGTAAGTTACAATTCAGTACCCTATCCTAAAGCTTGCTGTTAGGAGGGAATCTGCAGCTTGCAGTGAAAGCGCTTCCAGAGGGGAGTCTAATGAGGGCAAATATTTGATGGAAGCATCTTCTCTGCGGGAGATATTCTCTTTGCCAAAATCGCCTTATTAGACGCAGTTAAGTTACAATTCAGTACCCTATCCTAAAGCTTGCTGTTAGGAGGGAATCTGCCGCTTGCAGTGAAAGCTCTTCCAGAGGGGAGTCTAACGAGGGCAAACATTTGATGGTAGCAGCTTCCCTGCGGGAGATACTCTCTTTGCCAAAATCGCATTATTAGGCGAAAGTAAGTTACAATTCAGTACCCTATCCTAAAGCTTGCTGTTAGGAGGGAATCTGCAGCTTGCAGTGAAAGCGCTTCCAGAGGGGAGTCTAATGAGGGCAAACATTTGATGGTAGCAGCTTCCCTGCGGGAGATACTCTCTTTGCCAGAATCTCATTATTAGCCGCAGTTAAGTTACAATTCAGTACCCTATCCTAAAGCTTGCTGTTAGGAGGGAATCTGCAGCTTGTAGTGAAAGCGCTTCCAGAGGGGAGTCTAATGAGGGCAAACGTTTGATGGTAGCAGCTTCCCTGCGGGAGATACTCTCTTTGCCAAAATCGCATTATTAGGCGAAAGTAAGTTACAATTCAGTACCCTATCCTAAAGCTTGCTGTTAGGAGGGAATCTGCAGCTTGCAGTGAAAGCGCTTCCAGAGGGGAGTCTAATGAGGGCAAACATTTGATGGTAGCAGCTTCCCTGCGGGAGATACTCTCTTTGCCAGAATCTCATTATTAGCCGCAGTTAAGTTACAATTCAGTACCCTATCCTAAAGCTTGCTGTTAGGAGGGAATCTGCAGCTTGCAGTGAAAGCGCTTCTAGAGGGGAGTCTAATGAGGGCAAACATTTGATGGTAACAGCTTCCCTTCGGGAGATATTCTCTTTGCCACAATCGCCTTATTAGACGCAGTTAAGTTACAATTCAGTACAGTGTCCTACAGCTTGCTGTTAGGAGGGAATCTGCAGCTTGCAGTGAAAGCGCTTCCAGAGGGGAGTCTAATGAGGGCAAATACTTGATGGTAGCATCTTCCCTGCGGGAGATATTCTCTTTGCCATAATCGCCTTATTAGCCGCAGTTAAGATACAATTCAGTACCCTATCCTAAAGCTTGCTGTTAGGAGGGAATCTGCAGCTTGCAGTGAAAGCGCTTCCAGAGGGGAGTCTAATGAGGGCAAACATTTGATGGTAGCAGCTTCCCTGCGGGAGATACTCTCTTTGCCAAAATCGCATTATTAGGCGAAAGTAAGTTACAATTCAGTACCCTATCCTAAAGCTTGCTGTTAGGAGGGAATCTGCAGCTTGCAGTGAAAGCGCTTCCAGAGGGGAGTCTAATGAGGGCAAATATTTGATTGTAGCATCTTCCCTGCGGGAGATATTCTCTTTGCCAAAATCGCCTTATTTGCCGAAGTTAAGTTACAATTCAGTACCCTATCCTAAAGCTTGCTGTTAGGAGGGAATCTGCAGCTTGCAGTGAAAGCGCTTCCAGAGGGGAGTCTAACGAGGGCAAACATTTGATGGTAGCAGCTTCCCTGCGGGAGATACTCTCTTTGCCATAATCGCATTATTAGGCGAATGTAAGTTACAATTCAGTACCCTATCCTAAAGCTTGCTGTTAGGAGGGAATCTGCAGCTTGCAGTGAAAGCGCTTCCAGAGGGGAGTCTAATGAGGGCAAACATTTGATGGTAGCAGCTTCCCTGCGGGAGATAATCTCTTTGACAAAATCGCATTTTTAGGCGAAAGTAAGTTACAATTCAGTACCCTATCCTAAAGCTTGCTGTTAGGAGGGAATCTGCAGCTTGCAGTGAAAGCGCTTCCAGAGGGGAGTCTAATGAGGGCAAACATTTGATGGTAGCAGCTTCCCTGCGGGAGATAGTCTCCTTGCCATAATCGCATTATTAGGCGAAAGTAAGTTACAATTCAGTACCCTATCCTAAAGCTTGCTGTTAGGAGGGAATCTGCAGCTTGCAGTGAAAGCGCTTCCAGAGGGGAGTCTAATGAGGGCAAACATTTGATGGTAGCAGCTTCCCTGCGGGAGATACTCTCTTTTCCGAAATCGCCTTATTAGCCGCAGTTAAGTTACAATTCAGTACCCTATCCTAAAGCTTGCTGTTAGGAGGGAATCTGCCGCTTGCAGTGAAAGCGCTTCCAGAGGGGAGTCTAATGAGGGCAAACATTTGATGGTAACAGCTTCCCTGCGGGAGATATTCTCTTTGCCAAAATCGCCTTATTAGGCGAAAGTAAGTTACAATTCAGTACCCTATCCTAAAGCTTGCTGTTAGGAGGGAATCTGCAGCTTGCAGTGAAAGCGCTTCCAGAGGGGAGTCTAATGAGGGCAAATATTTGATTGTAGCATCTTCCCTGTGGGAGATAATCTATTAGCCAAAATCGCCATATTAGACGCAGTTAAGTTACAATTCAGTACCCTATCCTAAAGCTTGCTGTTAGGAGGGAATCTGCAGCTTGCAGTGAAAGCGCTTCCAGAGGGGAGTCTAATGAGGGCAAACATTTGATGGTAGCAGCTTCCCTGCGGGAGATACTCTCTTTGCCAAAATCGCCGTATATAGCCGCAGTTAAGTTACAATTCAGTACCCTATCCTAAAGCTTGCTGTTAGGAGGGAATCTGCAGCTTGCAGTGAAAGCGCTTCCAGAGGGGAGTCTAATGAGGGCAAACATTTGATGGTAGCAGCTTCCCTGCGGGAGATAGTCTCCTTGCCATAATCGCATTATTAGGCGAAAGTAAGTTACAATTCAGTACACTTTCCTAAAGCTTGCTGTTAGGAGGGAATCTGCAGCTTGCAGTGAAAGCGCTTCCAGAGGGGAGTCTAATGAGGGCAAACATGTGATGGTAGCAGCTTCCCTGCGGGAGATACTCTCTTTGCCAAAATCGCATTTTTAGGTGAAAGTAAGATACAATTCAGTACCCTATCCTAAAGCTTGCTGTTAGGAGGGAATCTGCAGCTTGCAGTGAAAGCGCTTCCAGAGGGGAGTCTAACGAGGGCAAACATTTGATGGTAGCAGCTTCCCTGCGGGGGATACTCTCTTTGCCAAAATCGCCTTATTAGCCGCAGTTAAGTTACAATTCAGTACCCTATCCTAAAGCTTGCTGTTAGGAGGGAATCTGCAGCTTGCAGTGAAAGCGCTTCCAGAGGGGAGTCTAATGAGGGCAAACATTTGATGGTAACAGCTTCCCTGCGGGAGATACTCTCTTTGCCAAAATCGCCTTATTAGCCGCAGTTAAGTTACAATTCAGTACCCTATCCTAAAGCTTGCTGTTAGGAGGGAATCTGCAGCTTGCAGTGAAAGCGCTTCCAGAGGGGAGTCTAATGAGGGCAAACATTTGATGGTAGCAGCTTCCCTGCGGGAGATACTCTCTTTGCCAAAATCGCATTTTTAGGCGAAAGTAAGATACAATTCAGTACACTTTCCTAAAGCTTGCTGTTAGGAGGGAATCTGCAGCTTGCAGTGAAAGCGCTTCCAGAGGGGTGTCTAATGAGGGCAAACATTTGATGGTAGCAGCTTCCCTGCGGGAGATACTCTCTTTGCCAAAATCGCATTATTAGGCGAAAGGAAGTTACAATTCAGAACACTTTCCTAAAGCTTGCTGTTAGGAGGGAATCTGCAGCTTGCAGTGAAAGCGCTTCCAGAGGGGAGTCTAATGAGGGCAAACATTTGATGGTAGCAGCTTCCCTGCAGGAGATACTCTCTTTGCCAAAACCGCATTATTAGGCGAAAGTAAGTTACAATTCAGTACCCTATCCTAAAGCTTGCTGTTAGGAGGGAATCTGCAGCTTGCAGTGAAAGCGCTTCCAGAGGGGAGTCTAATGAGGGCAAATATTTGATGGTAGCAGCTTCCCTGCGGGAGATACTCTCTTTGCCAAAATCGCATTTTTAGGCGAAAGTAAGATACAATTCAGTACCCTATCCTAAAGCTTGCTGTTAGGAGGGAATCTGCAGCTTGCAGTGAAAGCGCTTCCAGAGGGGAGTCTAATGAGGGCAAACATTTGATGGTAGCAGCTTCCCTGCAGGATATACTCTCTTTTCCGAAATCGCCTTATTAGCCGCAGTTAAATTACAATTCAGTACCCTATCCTAAAGCTTGCTGTTAGGAGGGAATCTGCCGCTTGCAGTGAAAGCGCTTCCAGAGGGGAGTCTAATGAGGGCAATCATTTGATGTTAACAGCTTCCCTGCGGGAGATATTCTCTTTGCCAATATCGCCTTATTAGGCGAAAGTAAGTTACAATTCAGTACCCTATCCTAAAGCTTGCTGTTAGGAGGGAATCTGCAGCTTGCAGTGAAAGCACTTCCAGAGGGGAGTCTAATGAGGGCAAACATTTGATGGTAGCAGCTTCCCTGCGGGAGATACTCTCTTTGCCAGAATCTCATTATTAGCCGCAGTTAAGTTACAATTCAGTACCCTATCCTAAAGCTTGCTGTTAGGAGGGAATCTGCAGCTTGCAGTGAAAGCGCTTCCAGAGGGGAGTCTAATGAGGGCAAATATTTGATGGTAGCATCTTCTCTGCGGGAGATATTCTCTTTTCCGAAATCGCCTTATTAGCCGCAGTTAAGTTACAATTCAGTACCCTATCCTAAAGCTTGCTGTTAGGAGGGAATCTGCAGCTTGCAGTGAAAGCGCTTCCAGAGGGTAGTCTAACGAGGGCAAACATTTGATGGTAGCAGCTTCCCTGCAGGATATACTCTCTTTTCCGAAATCGCCTTATTAGCCGCAGTTAAGTTACAATTCAGTACCCTATCCTAAAGCTTGCTGTCAGGAGGGAATCTGCAGCTTGCAGTGAAAGCGCTTCCAGAGGGGAGTCTAATGAGGGCAAACATTTGATGGTAGCAGCTTCCCTGCGGGAGATAGTCTCTTTGCCATAATCGCATTATTAGACGAAAGTAAGATACAATTCAGTACCCTCTCCTAAAGCTTGCTGTTAGGAGGGAATCTGCAGCTTGCAGTGAAAGCGCTTCCAGAGGGGAGTCTAATGAGGGCAAACATTTGATGGTAGCAGCTTCCCTGCGGGAGATACTCTCTTTGCCATAATCGCATTATTAGGCGAATGTAAGTTACAATTCAGTACCCTATCCTAAAGCTTGCTGTTAGGAGGGAATCTGCAGCTTGCAGTGAAAGCGCTTCCAGAGGGGAGTCTAATGAGGGCAAACGTTTGATGGTAGCAGCTTCCCTGCGGGAGATACTCTCTTTGCCAAAATCGCATTATTAGGCGAAAGTAAGATACAATTCAGTACCCTATCCTAAAGCTTGCTGTTAGGAGGGAATCTGCAGCTTGCAGTGAAAGCGCTTCCAGAGGGCAGTCTAATGAGGGCAAATATTTGATGGTAGCAGCTTCCCTGCGGGAGATATTCTCTTTGCCAAAATCGCATTATTAGGAGAATGTTACAATTCAGTACCCTATCTTAAAGCTTGCTGTTAGGAGGGAATCTGCAGCTTGCAGTGAAAGCGCTTCCAGAGGGGAGTCTAATGAGGGCAAACATTTGATGGTAGCAGCTTCCCTGCGGGAGATACTCTCTTTGCCAAAATCGCCTTATTAGGCGAAAGTAAGATACAATTCAGTACCCTATCCTAAAGCTTGCTGTTAGGAGGGAATCTGCAGCTTGCAGTGAAAGCGCTTCCAGAGGGGAGTCTAATGAGGGCAAATATTTGATTGTAGCATCTTCCCTGTGGGAGATAATCTATTAGCCAAAATCGCCATATTAGACGCAGTTAAGTTACAATTCAGTACCCTATCCTAAAGCTTGCTGTTAGGAGGGAATCTGCAGCTTGCAGTGAAAGCGCTTCCAGAGGGGAGTCTAATGAGGGCAAACATTTGATGGTAGCAGCTTCCCTGTGGGAGATACTCTCTTTGCCACAATCGCATTTTTAGGCGAAAGTAAGTTACAATTCAGTACCCTATCCTAAAGCTTGCTGTTAGGAGGGAATCTGCAGCTTGCAGTGAAAGCGCTTCCAGAGGGCAGTCTAATGAGGGCAAATATTTGATGGTAGCAGCTTCCCTGCGGGAGATATTCTCTTTGCCAAAATCGCATTATTAGGAGAATGTTACAATTCAGTACCCTATCTTAAAGCTTGCTGTTAGGAGGGAATCTGCAGCTTGCAGTGAAAGCGCTTCCAGAGGGGAGTCTAATGAGGGCAAACATTTGATGGTAGCAGCTTCCCTGCGGGAGATACTCTCTTTGCCAAAATCGCATTATTAGGCGAAAGTAATATACAATTCAGTACCCTATCCTAAAGCTTGCTGTTAGGAGGGAATCTGCAGCTTGCAGTGAAAGCGCTTCCAGAGGGGTGTCTAATGAGGGCAAACATTTGATGGTAGCAGCTTCCCTGCGGGAGATACTCTCTTTTCCAAAATCGCATTATAAGGCGAAAGTAAGTTACAATTCAGTACCCTATCCTAAAGCTTGCTGTTAGGAGGGAATCTGCAGCTTGCAGTGAACGCGTTTCCAGAGGGGAGTCTAATGAGGGCAAACATTTGATGGTAGCAGCTTCCCTGCAGGAGATACTCTCTTTGCCAAAATCATATTATTAGGCGAAAGTAAGTTACAATTCAGTACCCTATCCTAAAGCTTGCTGTTAGGAAGGAATCTGCAGCTTGCAGTGAAAGCGCTTCCAGAGGGGAGTCTAATGAGGGCAAACCTTTGATGGTAGCAGCTTCCCTGCGGGAGATACTCTCTTTGCCAAAATCGCATTATTAGGCTAAACTAAGATACAATGCAGTACACTATCCTAAAGCTTGCTGTTAGGAGGGAATCTGCAGCTTGCAGTGAAAGCGCTTCCAGAGGGGAGTCTAATGAGGGCAAACATTTGATGGTAACAGCTTCCCTGCGGGAGATACTCTCTTTGCCAAAATCGCCTTATTAGGCGAAAGTAAGTTACAATTCAGTACCCTATCCTAAAGCTTGCTGTTAGGAGGGAATCTGCAGCTTGCAGTGAAAGCGCTTCCAGAGGGGAGTCTAATGAGGGCAAACATTTGATGGTAGCAGCTTCCCTGCGGGAGATACTCTCTTTGCCAAAATCGCATTATTAGGCGAAAGGAAGTTACAATTCAGAACACTTTCCTAAAGCTTGCTGTTAGGAGGGAATCTGCAGCTTGCAGTGAAAGCGCTTCCAGAGGGGAGTCTAATGAGGGCAAACATTTGATGGTAGCAGCTTCCCTGCGGGAGATACTCTCTTTACCAGAATCTCATTATTAGCCGCAGTTAAGTTACAATTCAGTACCCTATCCTAAAGCTTGCTGTTAGGAGGGAATCTGCAGCTTGCAGTGAAAGCGCTTCCAGAGGGGAGTCTAATGAGGGCAAATATTTGATGGTAGCATCTTCTCTGCGGGAGATATTCTCTTTTCCGAAATCGCCTTATTAGCCGCAGTTAAGTTACAATTCAGTACCCTATCCTAAAGCTTGCTGTTAGGAGGGAATCTGCAGCTTGCAGTGAAAGCGCTTCCAGAGGGTAGTCTAACGAGGGCAAACATTTGATGGTAGCAGCTTCCCTGCAGGATATACTCTCTTTTCCGAAATCGCCTTATTAGCCGCAGTTAAGTTACAATTCAGTACCCTATCCTAAAGCTTGCTGTTAGGAGGGAATCTGCAGCTTGCAGTGAAAGCGCTTCCAGAGGGGAGTCTAATGAGGGCAAACATTTGATGGTAGCAGCTTCCCTGCGGGAGATAGTCTCTTTGCCAAAATCGCATTATTAGACGAAAGTAAGATACAATTCAGTACCCTCTCCTAAAGCTTGCTGTTAGGAGGGAATCTGCAGCTTGCAGTGAAAGCGCTTCCAGAGGGGAGTCTAATGAGGGCAAACATTTGATGGTAGCAGCTTCCCTGCGGGAGATACTCTCTTTGCCATAATCGCATTATTAGGCGAATGTAAGTTACAATTCAGTACCCTATCCTAAAGCTTGCTGTTAGGAGGGAATCTGCAGCTTGCAGTGAAAGCGCTTCCAGAGGGGAGTCTAATGAGGGCAAACGTTTGATGGTAGCAGCTTCCCTGCGGGAGATACTCTCTTTGCCAAAATCGCATTATTAGGCGAAAGTAAGATACAATTCAGTACCCTATCCTAAAGCTTGCTGTTAGGAGGGAATCTGCAGCTTGCAGTGAAAGCGCTTCCAGAGGGGAGTCTAATGAGGGCAAATATTTGATGGTAGCATCTTCCCTGCGGGAGATATTCTCTTTGCCAATATCGCCTTATTAGCCGCAGTTAAGTTTAAATTCAGTACCCTATCCTAAAGCTTGCTGTTAGGAGGGAATCTGCAGCTTGCAGTGAAAGCGCTTCCAGAGTGGAGTCTAATGAGGGCAAACATTTGATGGTAGCAGCTTCCCTGCGGGAGATACTCTCTTTGCCATAATCGCATTATTAGCCGCATTTAAGTTACAATTAAGTACCCTATCCTAAAGCTTGCTGTTAGGAGGGAATCTGCAGCTTGCAGTGAAAGCGCTTCCAGAGGGGAGTCTAATGAGGGCAAACATTTGATGGTAACAGCTTCCCTTCGGGAGATATTCTCTTTGCCAATATCGCATTTTTAGGCGAAAGTAAGTTACAATTCAGTACAGTGTCCTACAGCTTGCTGTTAGGAGGGAATCTGCAGCTTGCAGTGAAAGCGCTTCCAGAGGGGAGTCTAATGAGGGCAAATACTTGATGGTAGCATCTTCCCTGCGGGAGATATTCTCTTTGCCAAAATCGCCTTATTAGCCGCAGTTAAGATACAATTCAGTACCCTATCCTAAAGCTTGCTGTTAGGAGGGAATCTGCAGCTTGCAGTGAAAGCGCTTCCAGAGGGGAGTCTAATGAGAGCAAACATTTGATGGTAGCAGCTTCCCTGCGGGAGATACTCTCTTTGCCAAAATCGCATTATTAGGCGAAAGTAAGTTACAATTCAGTACCTTATCCTAAAGCTTGCTGTTAGGAGGGAATCTGCAGCTTGCAGTGAAAGCGCTTCCAGAGGGGAGTCTAATGAGGGCAAACATTTGATGGTAGCAGCTTCCCTGCGGGAGATACTCTCTTTGCCAAAATCGCCTTATTAGCCGCAGTTAAGTTACAATTCAGTACCCTATCCTAAAGCTTGCTGTTAGGAGGGAATCTGCAGCTTGCAGTGAAAGCGCTTCCAGAGGGGAGTCTAATGAGGGCAAACATTTGATGGTAGCAGCTTCCCTGCGGGAGATATTCTCTTTGACATAATCGCCTTATTAGACGCAGTTAAGTTACAATTCAGTACCCTGTCATACAGCTTGCTGTTAGGAGGGAATCTGCAGGTTGCAGTGAAAGCGCTTCCAGAGGGGAGTCTAATGAGGGCAAATATTTGATGGTAGCAGCTTCCCTGCGGGAGATAGTCTCTTTGCCAAAATCGCATTATTAGGCGAAAGTAAGATACTATTCAGTACCCTATCCTAAAGCTTGCTGTTAGGAGGGAATCTGCAGCTTGCAGTGAAAGCGCTTCCAGAGGGGAGTCTAATGAGGGCAAACATTTGATGGTAGCAGCTTCCCTGCGGGAGATATTCTCTTTGCCAAAATCGCCTTATATAGCCGCAGTTAAGTTACAATTCAGTACCCTATCCTAAAGCTTGCTGTTAGGAGGGAATCTGCAGCTTGCAGTGAAAGCGCTTCCAGAGGGGAGTCTAATGAGGGCAAACATTTGATGGTAGCAGCTTCCCTGCGGGAGATACTCTCTTTGCCAAAATCGCATTTTTAGGCGAAAGTAAGTTACAATTCAGAACCCTTTCCTAAAGCTTGCTGTTAGGAGGGAATCTGCAGCTTGCAGTGAAAGCGCTTCCAGAGGGAAGTCTAATGAGGGCAAACATTTGATGGTAGCAGCTTCCCTGCGGGAGATAGTCTCTTTGCCAAAATCGCATTATTAGGCGAAAGTAAGTTACAATTCAGTACCCTATCCTAAAGATTGCTGTTAGGAGGGAATCTGCAGCTTGAAGGGAAAGCACTTCTAGAGGGGAGTCTAATGAGGGCAAACATTTGATGGTAGCAGCTTCCCTGCGGGAGATACTCTCTTTGCCAAAATCGCATTATTAGGCGAAAGTAAGTTACAATTCAGTACCCTATCCTAAAGCTTGCTGTTAGGAGGGAATCTGCAGCTTGCAGTGAAAGCGCTTCCAGAGGGGAGTCTAATGAGGGCAAATATTTGATGGTAGCAGCTTCCCTGCGGGAGATACTCTCTTTGCCAAAATCGCATTATTAGGCGAAAGTAAGTTACAATTCAGTACCCTATCCTAAAGCTTGCTGTTAGGAGGGAATCTGCAGCTTGCAGTGAAAGCGCTTCCAGAGGGGAGTCTAATGAGGGCAAACATTTGATGTTAGCAGCTTCCCTGCGGGAGATATTCTCTTTGACAAAATCGCCTTATTAGACGCAGTTAAGTTACAATTCACTACCCTGTCCTACAGCTTGCTGTTAGGAGGGAATGTGCAGCTTGCAGTGAAAGCGCTTCCAGAGGGGAGTCTAATGAGGGCAAACATTTGATGGTAGCAGCTTCCCTGCGGGAGATAGTCTCTTTGCCAAAATCGCATTATTAGGCGAAAGTAAGATACTATTCAGTACCCTATCCTAAAGCTTGCTGTTAGGAGGGAATCTGCAGCTTGCAGTGAAAGCGCTTCCAGAGGGGAGTCTAATGAGCGCAAACATTTGATGGTAACAGCTTCCCTGCGGGAGATACTCTCTTTGCCAAAATCGCATTATTAGGCGAAAGTAAGTTACAATTCAGTACCCTATCCTAAAGCTTGCTGTTAGGAGGGAATCTGCAGCTTGCAGTGAAAGCGCTTCCAGAGGGGAGTCTAATGAGGGCAAACATTTGATGGTAGCAGCTTCCCTGCGGGAGATACTCTCTTTGCCAAAATCGCATTTTTAGGCGAAAGTAAGTTACAATTCAGTACCCTATCCTAAAGCTTGCTGTTAGGAGGGAATCTGCAGCTTGCAGTGAAAGCGCTTCCAGAGGGGAGTCTAATGAGGGCAAACATTTGATGGTACCAGCTTCCCTGCGGGAGATATTCACATTGCCAAAATCGCCTTATTAGCCGCAGTTAAGTTACAATTCAGTACCCTATCCTAAAGCTTGCTGTTAGGAGGGAATCTGCCGCTTGCAGTGAAAGCGCTTCCAGAGGGGAGTCTAATGAGGGCAAACATTTGATGGTAGCAGCTTCCCTGCGGGAGATATTCTCCTTGCCAAAATCGCCTTATTAGACGCAGTTAAGTTACAATTCAGTACCCTATCCTAAAGCTTGGTGTTAGGAGGGAATCTGCAGCTTGCAGTGAAAGCGCTTCCAGAGGGGAGTCTAATGAGGGCAAACATTTGATGGTAGCAGCTTCCCTGCGGGAGATACTCTCTTTGCCAAAATCGCATTTTTAGGCGAAAGTAAGTTACAATTCAGTACCCTATCCTAAAGCTTGCTGTTAGGAGGGAATCTGCAGCTTGCAGTGAAAGCGCTTCCAGAGGGGAGTCTAACGAGGGCAAACATTTGATGGTAGCAGCTTCCCTGCAGGATATACTCTCTTTTCCGAAATCGCCTTATTAGCCGCAGTTAAGTTACAATTCAGTACCCTTTCCTAAAGCTTGCTGTTAGGAGGGAATCTGCCGCTTGCAGTGAAAGCGCTTCCAGAGGGGAGTCTAATGAGGGCAAACATTTGATGGTAACAGCTTCCCTGCGGGAGATATTCTCTTTGCCAATATCGCCTTATTAGGCGAAAGTAAGTTAGAATTCAGTACCCTATCCTAAAGCTTGCTGTTAGGAGGGAATCTGCAGCTTGCAGTGAAAGCACTTCCAGAGGGGAGTCTAAGGAGGGCAAATATTTGATGGTAGCATCTTCCCTGCGGGAGATATTCTCTTTGCCAATATCGCCTTATTAGCCGCAGTTAAGTTACAATTCAGTACCCTATCCTAAAGCTTGCTGTTAGGAGGGAATCTGCAGCTTGCAGTGAAAGCGCTTCCAGAGTGGAGTCTAATGAGGGCAAACATTTGATGGTAGCAGCTTCCCTGCGGGAGATACTGTCTTTGCCAAAATCGCCTTATTATCCGCATTTAAGTTACAATTAAGTACCCTATCCTAAAGCTTGCTGTTAGGAGGGAATCTGCAGCTTGCAGTGAAAGCGCTTCCAGAGGGGAGTCTAATGAGGGCAAATATTTGATTGTAGCATCTTCCCTGTGGGAGATATTCTCTTAGCCAAAATCGCCATATTAGACGCAGTTAAGTTACAATTCAGTACACTATCCTAAAGCTTGCTGTTAGGAGGGAATCTGCAGCTTGCAGTGAAAGCGCTTCCAGAGGGGAGTCTAATGAGGGCAAACATTTGATGGTAGCAGCTTCCCTGCGGGAGATACTCTCTTTGCCACAATCGCATTTTTAGGCGAAAGTAAGTTACAATTCAGTACCCTATCCTAAAGCTTGCTGTTAGGAGGGAATCTGCAGCTTGCAGTGAAAGCGCTTCCAGAGGGGAGTCTAACGAGGGCAAACATTTGATGGTAGCAGCTTCCCTGCAGGATATACTCTCTTTTCCGAAATCGCCTTATTAGCCGCAGTTAAGTAACAATTCAGTACCCTATCCTAAATCTTGCTGTTAGGAGGGAATCTGCAGCTTGCAGTGAAAGCGCTTCCAGAGGGGAGTCTAATGAGGGCAAACCTTTGATGGTAGCAGCTTCCCTGCGGGAGATACTCTCTTTGCCAAAATCGCATTATTAGGCGAAACTAAGATACAATGCAGTACCCTATCCTAAAGCTTGCTGTTAGGAGGGAATCTGCAGCTTGCAGTGAAAGCGCTTCCAGAGGGGAGTCTAATGAGGGCAAACATTTGATGGTAACAGCTTCCCTGCGGGAGATACTCTCTTTGCCAAAATCGCCTTATTAGGCGAAAGTAAGTTACAATTCAGTACCCTATCCTAAAGCTTGCTGTTAGGAGGGAATCTGCAGCTTGCAGTGAAAGCGCTTCCAGAGGGGAGTCTAATGAGGGCAAACATTTGATGGTAACAGCTTCCCTGCGGGAGATATTCTCTTTTCCAAAATCGCCTTATTAGTCGAAAGTAAGATACAATTCAGTACCCTATCCTAAAGCTTGCTGTTAGGAGGGAATCTGCAGCTTGCAGTGAAAGCGCTTCCAGAGGGGAGTCTAATGAGGGCAAACATTTGATGGTAGCAGCTTCCCTGCGGGAGATACTCTCTTTTCCAAAATCGCATTATTAGGCGAAAGTAAGTTACAATTCAGTACCCTATCCTAAAGCTTGCTGTTAGGAAGGAATCTGCAGCTTGCAGTGAAAGCGCTTCCAGAGGGGAGTCTAATGAGGGCAAACATTTGATGGTAGCAGCTTCCCTGCGGGAGATACTC
The DNA here is from genome assembly GCF_032191515.1 of Phaenicophaeus curvirostris. Classification (NCBI taxonomy): domain Eukaryota; kingdom Metazoa; phylum Chordata; class Aves; order Cuculiformes; family Cuculidae; genus Phaenicophaeus; species Phaenicophaeus curvirostris. The sequence continues at coordinate 967,116 of NW_027206686.1, forward strand.
TCTTGCCAAAATCGCATTATTAGGCGAACGTAAGTTACAATTCAGAACACGTTCCTAAAGCTTGCTGTTAGGAGGGAATCTGCAGCTTGCAGTGAAAGCGCTTCCAGAGGGGAGTCTAACGAGGGCAAACATTTGATGGTAGCAGCTTCCCTGCGGGAGATACTCTCTTTGCCAAAATCGCATTATTAGGCGAAAGTAAGTTACAATTCAGTACCCTATCCTAAAGCTTGCTGTTAGGAGGGAATCTGCAGCTTGCAGTGAAAGCGCTTCCAGAGGGGAGTCTAATGAGGGCAAATATTTGATGGTAGCATTTTCTCTGCGGGAGATATTCTCTTTGCCAAAATCGCCTTATTAGCCGCAGTTAAGTTACAATTCAGTACCCTATCCTAAAGCTTGCTGTTAGGAGGGAATCTGCCGCTTGCAGTGAAAGCGCTTCCAGAGGGGAGTCTAACGAGGGCAAACATTTGATGGTAGCAGCTTCCCTGCGGGAGATACTCTCTTTGCCAAAATCGCATTATTAGCCGCGGTTAAGTTACAATTCAGTACCCTATCCTAAAGCTTGCTGTTAGGAGGGAATCTGCAGCTTGCAGTGAAAGCGCTTCCAGAGGGGAGTCTAATGAGGGCAAACATTTGATGGTAGCAGCTTCCCTGCGGGAGATACTCTCTTTGCCAGAATCTCATTATTAGCCGCAGTTAAGATACAATTCAGTACCCTATCCTAAAGCTTGCTGTTAGGAGGGAATCTGCAGCTTGTAGTGAAAGCGCTTCCAGAGGGGAGTCTAACGAGGGCAAAGATTTGATGGTAGCAGCTTCCCTGCGGGAGATACTCTCTTTGCCAAAATCGCATTATTAGCCGCAGTTAAGTTACAATTCAGTACCCTATCCTAAAGCTTGCTGTTAGGAGGGAATCTGCAGCTTGCAGTGAAAGCGCTTCCAGAGGGGAGTCTAATGAGGGCAAACATTTGATGGTAACAGCTTCCCTTCGGGAGATATTCTCTTTGCCACAATCGCCTTTTTAGACGCAGTTATGTTACAATTCAGTACAGTGTCCTACAGCTTGCTGTTAGGAGGGAATCTGCAGCTTGCAGTGAAAGCGCTTCCAGAGGGGAGTCTAATGAGGGCAAATACTTGATGGTAGCATCTTCCCTGCGGGAGATATTCTCTTTGCCAAAATCGCCTTATTAGCCGCAGTTAAGTTACAATTCAGTACCCTATCCTAAAGCTTGCTGTTAGGAGGGAATCTGCAGCTTGCAGTGAAAGCGCTTCCAGAGGGGAGTCTAATGAGGGCAAACATTTGATGGTAGCAGCTTCCCTGCGGGAGATACTCTCTTTGCCATAGTCGCATTATTAGGCGAAAGTAAGTTACAATTCAGTACCCTATCCTAAAGCTTGCTGTTAGGAGGGAATCTGCAGCTTGCAGTGAAAGCGCTTCCAGAGGGGAGTCTAATGAGGGCAAATATTTGATTGTAGCATCTTCCCTGCGGGAGATATTCTCTTTGCCAAAATCGCCTTATTTGCCCCAGTTAAGTTACAATTCAGTACCCTATCCTAAAGCTTGCTGTTAGGAGGGAATCTGCAGCTTGCAGTGAAAGCGCTTCCAGAGGGGAGTCTAACGAGGGCAAACATTTGATGGTAGCAGCTTCCCTGCGGGAGATACTCTCTTTTCCAAAATCGCATTATTAGGCGAAAGTAAGTTACAATTCAGTACCCTATCCTAAAGATTGCTGTTAGGAGGGAATCTGCAGCTTGAAGGGAAAGCACTTCTAGAGGGGAGTCTAATGAGGGCAAACATTTGATGGTAGCAGCTTCCCTGCGGGAGATACTCTCTTTGCCAAAATCGCATTATTAGGCGAAAGTAAGTTACAATTCAGTACCCTATCCTAAAGCTTGCTGTTAGGAGGGAATCTGCAGCTTGCAGTGAAAGCGCTTCCAGAGGGGAGTCTAATGAGGGCAAATATTTGATGGTAGCAGCTTCCCTGCGGGAGATACTCTCTTTGCCAAAATCGCATTATTAGGCGAAAGTAAGTTACAATTCAGTACCCTATCCTAAAGCTTGCTGTTAGGAGGGAATCTGCAGCTTGCAGTGAAAGCGCTTCCAGAGGGGAGTCTAATGAGGGCAAACATTTGATGGTAACAGCTTCCCTGCGGGAGATATTCTCTTTGACAAAATCGCCTTATTAGACGCAGTTAAGTTACAATTCACTACCCTGTCCTACAGCTTGCTGTTAGGAGGGAATGTGCAGCTTGCAGTGAAAGCGCTTCCAGAGGGGAGTCTAATGAGGGCAAACATTTGATGGTAGCAGCTTCCCTGCGGGAGATAGTCTCTTTGCCAAAATCGCATTATTAGGCGAAAGTAAGATACTATTCAGTACCCTATCCTAAAGCTTGCTGTTAGGAGGGAATCTGCAGCTTGCAGTGAAAGCGCTTCCAGAGGGGAGTCTAATGAGGGCAAACATTTGATGGTAACAGCTTCCCTGCGGGAGATACTCTCTTTGCCATAATCGCATTATTAGGCGAAAGTAAGTTACAATTCAGTACCCTATCCTAAAGCTTGCTGTTAGGAGGGAATCTGCAGCTTGCAGTGAAAGCGCTTCCAGAGGGGAGTCTAATGAGGGCAAACATTTGATGGTAGCAGCTTCCCTGCGGGAGATACTCTCTTTGCCAAAATCGCATTATTAGGCGAAAGTAAGTTACAATTCAGTACCCTATCCTAAAGCTTGCTGTTAGGAGGGAATCTGCAGCTTGCAGTGAAAGCGCTTCCAGAGGGGAGTCTAATGAGGGCAAACATTTGATGGTAGCAGCTTCCCTGCGGGAGATATTCACATTGCCAAAATCGCCTTATTAGCCGCAGTTAAGTTACAATTCAGTACCCTATCCTAAAGCTTGCTGTTAGGAGGGAATCTGCCGCTTGCAGTGAAAGCGCTTCCAGAGGGGAGTCTAATGAGGGCAAACATTTGATGGTAGCAGCTTCCCTGCGGGAGATATTCTCCTTGCCAAAATCGCCTTATTAGACGCAGTTAAGTTACAATTCAGTACCCTATCCTAAAGCTTGCTGTTAGGAGGGAATCTGCAGCTTGCAGTGAAAGCGCTTCCAGAGGGGAGTCTAATGAGGGCAAACATTTGATGGTAGCAGCTTCCCTGCGGGAGATACTCTCTTTGCCAAAATCGCATTTTTAGGCGAAAGTAAGTTACAATTCAGTACCCTATCCTAAAGCTTGCTGTTAGGAGGGAATCTGCAGCTTGCAGTGAAAGCGCTTCCAGAGGGGAGTCTAACGAGGGCAAACATTTGATGGTAGCAGCTTCCCTGCAGGATATACTCTCTTTTCCGAAATCGCCTTATTAGCCGCAGTTAAGTTACAATTCAGTACCCTTTCCTAAAGCTTGCTGTTAGGAGGGAATCTGCCGCTTGCAGTGAAAGCGCTTCCAGAGGGGAGTCTAATGAGGGCAAACATTTGATGGTAACAGCTTCCCTGCGGGAGATATTCTCTTTGCCAATATCGCCTTATTAGGCGAAAGTAAGTTACAATTTGTACCCTATCCTAAAGCTTGCTGTTAGGAGGGAATCTGCAGCTTGCAGTGAAAGCACTTCCAGAGGGGAGTCTAAGGAGGGCAAATATTTGATGGTAGCATCTTCCCTGCGGGAGATATTCTCTTTGCCAATATCGCCTTATTAGCCGCAGTTAAGTTACAATTCAGTACCCTATCCTAAAGCTTGCTGTTAGGAGGGAATCTGCAGCTTGCAGTGAAAGCGCTTCCAGAGTGGAGTCTAATGAGGGCAAACATTTGATGGTAGCAGCTTCCCTGCGGGAGATACTCTCTTTGCCAAAATCGCATTATTAGGCGAAAGTAAGTTACAATTCAGTACCCTATCCTAAAGCTTGCTGTTAGGAGGGAATCTGCAGCTTGCAGTGAAAGCGCTTCCAGAGGGGAGTCTAATGAGGGCAAATATTTGATGGTAGCAGCTTCCCTGCGGGAGATACTCTCTTTGCCAAAATCGCATTATTAGGCGAAAGTAAGTTACAATTCAGTACCCTATCCTAAAGCTTGCTGTTAGGAGGGAATCTGCAGCTTGCAGTGAAAGCGCTTCCAGAGGGGAGTCTAATGAGGGCAAACATTTGATGGTAACAGCTTCCCTGCGGGAGATATTCTCTTTGACAAAATCGCCTTATTAGACGCAGTTAAGTTACAATTCACTACCCTGTCCTACAGCTTGCTGTTAGGAGGGAATGTGCAGCTTGCAGTGAAAGCGCTTCCAGAGGGGAGTCTAATGAGGGCAAACATTTGATGGTAGCAGCTTCCCTGCGGGAGATAGTCTCTTTGCCAAAATCGCATTATTAGGCGAAAGTAAGATACTATTCAGTACCCTATCCTAAAGCTTGCTGTTAGGAGGGAATCTGCAGCTTGCAGTGAAAGCGCTTCCAGAGGGGAGTCTAATGAGGGCAAACATTTGATGGTAACAGCTTCCCTGCGGGAGATACTCTCTTTGCCAAAATCGCATTATTAGGCGAAAGTAAGTTACAATTCAGTACCCTATCCTAAAGCTTGCTGTTAGGAGGGAATCTGCAGCTTGCAGTGAAAGCGCTTCCAGAGGGGAGTCTAATGAGGGCAAACATTTGATGGTAGCAGCTTCCCTGCGGGAGATACTCTCTTTGCCAAAATCGCATTATTAGGCGAAAGTAAGTTACAATTCAGTACCCTATCCTAAAGCTTGCTGTTAGGAGGGAATCTGCAGCTTGCAGTGAAAGCGCTTCCAGAGGGGAGTCTAATGAGGGCAAACATTTGATGGTAGCAGCTTCCCTGCGGGAGATATTCACATTGCCAAAATCGCCTTATTAGCCGCAGTTAAGTTACAATTCAGTACCCTATCCTAAAGCTTGCTGTTAGGAGGGAATCTGCCGCTTGCAGTGAAAGCGCTTCCAGAGGGGAGTCTAATGAGGGCAAACATTTGATGGTAGCAGCTTCCCTGCGGGAGATATTCTCCTTGCCAAAATCGCCTTATTAGACGCAGTTAAGTTACAATTCAGTACCCTATCCTAAAGCTTGCTGTTAGGAGGGAATCTGCAGCTTGCAGTGAAAGCGCTTCCAGAGGGGAGTCTAATGAGGGCAAACATTTGATGGTAGCAGCTTCCCTGCGGGAGATACTCTCTTTGCCAAAATCGCATTTTTAGGCGAAAGTAAGTTACAATTCAGTACCCTATCCTAAAGCTTGCTGTTAGGAGGGAATCTGCAGCTTGCAGTGAAAGCGCTTCCAGAGGGGAGTCTAACGAGGGCAAACATTTGATGGTAGCAGCTTCCCTGCAGGATATACTCTCTTTTCCGAAATCGCCTTATTAGCCGCAGTTAAGTTACAATTCAGTACCCTTTCCTAAAGCTTGCTGTTAGGAGGGAATCTGCCGCTTGCAGTGAAAGCGCTTCCAGAGGGGAGTCTAATGAGGGCAAACATTTGATGGTAACAGCTTCCCTGCGGGAGATATTCTCTTTGCCAATATCGCCTTATTAGGCGAAAGTAAGTTACAATTTGTACCCTATCCTAAAGCTTGCTGTTAGGAGGGAATCTGCAGCTTGCAGTGAAAGCACTTCCAGAGGGGAGTCTAAGGAGGGCAAATATTTGATGGTAGCATCTTCCCTGCGGGAGATATTCTCTTTGCCAATATCGCCTTATTAGCCGCAGTTAAGTTACAATTCAGTACCCTATCCTAAAGCTTGCTGTTAGGAGGGAATCTGCAGCTTGCAGTGAAAGCGCTTCCAGAGTGGAGTCTAATGAGGGCAAACATTTGATGGTAGCAGCTTCCCTGCGGGAGATAGTCTCTTTGCCAAAATCGCATTATTAGCCGCATTTAAGTTACAATTAAGTACCCTATCCTAAAGCTTGCTGTTAGGAGGGAATCTGCAGCTTGCAGTGAAAGCGCTTCCAGAGGGGAGTCTAATGAGGGCAAACATTTGATGGTAGCAGCTTCCCTGCGGGAGATATTCTCTTTGCCAAAATCGCCATATTAGACGCAGTTAAGTTACAATTCAGTACACTATCCTAAAGCTTGCTGTTAGGAGGGAATCTGCAGCTTGCAGTGAAAGCGCTTCCAGAGGGGAGTCTAATGAGGGCAAACATTTGATGGTAGCAGCTTCCCTGCGGGAGATACTCTCTTTGCCACAATCGCATTTTTAGGCGAAAGTAAGTTACAATTCAGTACCCTATCCTAAAGCTTGCTGTTAGGAGGGAATCTGCAGCTTGCAGTGAAAGCGCTTCCAGAGGGCAGTCTAATGAGGGCAAATATTTGATGGTAGCAGCTTCCCTGCGGGAGATAGTCTCTTTGCCAAAATCGCATTATTAGGAGAAAGTTACAATTCAGTACCCTATCCTAAAGCTTGCTGTTAGGAGGGAATCTGCAGCTTGCAGTGAAAGCGCTTCCAGAGGGGAGTCTAATGAGGGCAAACATTTGATGGTAGCAGCTTCCCTGCGGGAGATACTCTCTTTTCCAAAAACGCTTTATTACGCGAAAGTAAGTTACAATTCAGTACCCTATCCTAAAGCTTGCTGTTAGGAAGGAATCTGCAGCTTGCAGTGAAAGCGCTTCCAGAGGGGAGTCTAATGAGGGCAAACATTTGATGGTAGCAGCTTCCCTGCGGGAGATACTCTCTTTGCCAAAATCGCATTATTAGGCGAAAGTAAGTTACAATTCAGTACCCTATCCTAAAGCTTGCTGTTAGGAGGGAATCTGCAGCTTGCAGTGAAAGCGCTTCCAGAGGGGAGTCTAATGAGGGCAAACATTTGATGGTAGCAGCTTCCCTGCGGGAGATATTCTCTTTGCCAAAATAGCCTTATTAGCCGCAGTTAAGTTACAATTCAGTACCCTATCCTAAAGCTTGCTGTTAGGAGGGAATCTGCAGCTTGCAGTGAAAGCGCTTCCAGAGGGGAGTCTAACGAGGGCAAACATTTGATGGTAGCAGCTTCCCTGCAGGATATACTCTCTTTTCCGAAATCGCCTTATTAGCCGCAGTTAAGTAACAATTCAGTACCCTATCCTAAATCTTGCTGTTAGGAGGGAATCTGCAGCTTGCAGTGAAAGCGCTTCCAGAGGGGAGTCTAATGAGGGCAAACCTTTGATGGTAGCAGCTTCCCTGCGGGAGATACTCTCTTTGCCAAAATCGCCTTATTAGGCGAAAGTAAGTTACAATTCAGTACCCTATCCTAAAGCTTGCTGTTAGGAGGGAATCTGCAGCTTGCAGTGAAAGCGCTTCCAGAGGGGAGTCTAATGAGGGCAAACATTTGATGGTAGCAGCTTCCCTGCGGGAGATACTCTCTTTGCCAAAATCGCATTATTAGGCGAAAGTAAGTTACAATTCAGTACCCTATCCTAAAGCTTGCTGTTAGGAGGGAATCTGCAGCTTGCAGTGAAAGCGCTTCCAGAGGGTAGTCTAATGAGGGCAAACATTTGATGGTAACAGCTTCCCTGCGGGAGATATTCTCTTTTCCAAAATCGCCTTATTAGTCGAAAGTAAGAGACAATTCAGTACCCTATCCTAAAGCTTGCTGTTAGGAGGGAATCTGCAGCTTGCAGTGAAAGCGCTTCCAGAGGGGAGTCTAATGAGGGCAAACATTTGATGGTAGCAGCTTCCCTGCGGGAGATACTCTCTTTTCCATAATCGCATTATTAGGCGAAAGTAAGTTACAATTCAGTACCCTATCCTAAAGCTTGCTGTTAGGAAGGAATCTGCAGCTTGCAGTGAAAGCGCTTCCAGAGGGGAGTCTAATGAGGGCAAACATTTGATGGTAGCAGCTTCCCTGCGGGAGATACTCTCTTGCCAAAATCGCATTATTAGGCGAACGTAAGTTACAATTCAGAACACTTTCCTAAAGCTTGCTGTTAGGAGGGAATCTGCAGCTTGCAGTGAAAGCGCTTCCAGAGGGGAGTCTAATGAGGGCAAACATTTGATGGTAGCAGCTTCCCTGCGGGAGATACTCTCTTTGCCAAAATCGCATTATTAGGCGAAAGTAAGTTACAATTCAGTACCCTATCCTAAAGCTTGCTGTTAGGAGGGAATCTGCAGCTTGCAGTGAAAGCGCTTCCAGAGGGGAGTCTAATGAGGGCAAATATTTGATGGTAGCATCTTCTCTGCGGGAGATATTCTCTTTGCCAAAATCGCCTTATTAGCCGCAGTTAAGTTACAATTCAGTACCCTATCCTAAAGCTTGCTGTTAGGAGGGAATCTGCCGCTTGCAGTGAAAGCGCTTCCAGAGGGGAGTCTAACGAGGGCAAACATTTGATGGTAGCAGCTTCCCTGCGGGAGATACTCTCTTTGCCAAAATCGCATTATTAGGCGAAAGTAAGTTACAATTCAGAACACTTTCCTAAAGCTTGCTGTTAGGAGGGAATCTGCAGCTTGCAGTGAAAGCGCTTCCAGAGGGGAGTCTAATGAGGGCAAACATTTGATGGTAGCAGCTTCCCTGCGGGAGATACTCTCTTTGCCAGAATCTCATTATTAGCCGCAGTTAAGATACAATTCAGTACCCTATCCTAAAGCTTGCTGTTAGGAGGGAATCTGCAGCTTGTAGTGAAAGCGCTTCCAGAGGGGAGTCTAACGAGGGCAAACATTTGATGGTAGCAGCTTCCCTGCGGGAGATACTCTCTTTGCCAAAATCGCATTATTAGCCGCAGTTAAGTTACAATTCAGTACCCTATCCTAAAGCTTGCTGTTAGGAGGGAATCTGCAGCTTGCAGTGAAAGCGCTTCCAGAGGGGAGTCTAATGAGGGCAAACATTTGATGGTAACAGCTTCCCTTCGGGAGATATTCTCTTTGCCACAATCGCCTTATTAGACGCAGTTAAGTTACAATTCAGTACAGTGTCCTACAGCTTGCTGTTAGGAGGGAATCTGCAGCTTGCAGTGAAAGCGCTTCCAGAGGGGAGTCTAATGAGGGCAAATACTTGATGGTAGCATCTTCCCTGCGGGAGATATTCTCTTTGCCAAAATCGCCTTATTAGCCGCAGTTAATATACAATTCAGTACCCTATCCTAAAGCTTGCTGTTAGGAGGGAATCTGCAGCTTGCAGTGAAAGCGCTTCCAGAGGGGAGTCTAATGAGGGCAAACATTTGATGGTAGCAGCTTCCCTGCGGGAGATACTCTCTTTGCCATAGTCGCATTATTAGGCGAAAGTAAGTTACAATTCAGTACCCTATCCTAAAGCTTGCTGTTAGGAGGGAATCTGCAGCTTGCAGTGAAAGCGCTTCCAGAGGGGAGTCTAATGAGGGCAAATATTTGATTGTAGCATCTTCCCTGCGGGAGATATTCTCTTTGCCAAAATCGCCTTATTTGCCGCAGTTAAGTTACAATTCAGTACCCTATCCTAAAGCTTGCTGTTAGGAGGGAATCTGCAGCTTGCAGTGAAAGCGCTTCCAGAGGGGAGTCTAACGAGGGCAAACATTTGATGGTAGCAGCTTCCCTGCGGGAGATACTCTCTTTTTCACAATCGCATTATTAGGCGAAAGTAAGTTACAATTCAGTACCCTATCCTAAAGCTTGCTGTTAGGAGGGAATCTGCAGCTTGCAGTGAAAGCGCTTCCAGAGGGGAGTCTAATGAGGGCAAACATTTGATGGTAGCAGCTTCCCTGCGGGAGATATTCTCTTTACCAATATCGCCTTATATAGCCGCAGTTAAGTTACAATTCAGTACCCTATCCTAAAGCTTGCTGTTAGGAGGGAATCTGCAGCTTGCAGTGAAAGCGCTTCCAGAGGGGAGTCTAATGAGGGCAAACATTTGATGGTAGCAGCTTCCCTGCGGGAGATACTCTCTTTGCCAAAATCGCATTTTTAGGCGAAAGTAAGTTACAATTCAGAACCCTTTCCTAAAGCTTGCTGTTAGGAGGGAATCTGCAGCTTGCAGTGAAAGCGCTTCCAGAGGGGAGTCTAATGAGGGCAAACATTTGATGGTAGCAGCTTCCCTGCGGGAGATACTCTCTTTGCCAAAATCGCATTATTACGCGAAAGTAAGTTACAATTCAGTACATTATCCTAAAGATTGCTGTTAGGAGGGAATCTGCAGCTTGAAGTGAAAGCACTTCCAGAGGGGAGTCTAATGAGGGCAAACATTTGATGGTAGCAGCTTCCCTGCGGGAGATACTCTCTTTGCCAAAATCGCATTTTTAGGCGAAAGTAAGATACAATTCAGTACCCTATCCTAAAGCTTGCTGTTAGGAGGGAATCTGCAGCTTGCAGTGAAAGCGCTTCCAGAGGGGAGTCTAACGAGGGCAAACATTTGATGGTAGCAGCTTCCCTGCGGGAGATACTCTCTTTTCCAAAATCGCCTTATTAGCCGCAGTTAAGTTACAATTCAGTACCCTATCCTAAAGCTTGCTGTTAGGAGGGAATCTGCCGCTTGCAGTGAAAGCGCTTCCAGAGGGGAGTCTAATGAGGGCAAACATTTGATGGTAACAGCTTCCCTGCGGGAGATACTCTCTTTGCCAAAATCGCATTATTAGCCGCAGTTAAGTTACAATTCAGTACCCTATCCTAAAGCTTGCTGTTAGGAGGGAATCTGCAGCTTGCAGTGAAAGCGCTTCCAGAGGGGAGTCTAATGAGGGCAAACATTTGATGGTAGCAGCTTCCCTGCGGGAGATAGTCTCTTTTCCAAAATCACATTATTAGGCGAAAGTAAGTTACAATTCAGTACCCTATCCTAAAGCTTGCTGTTAGGAGGGAATCTGCAGCTTGCAGTGAAAGCGCTTCCAGAGGGGAGTCTAATGAGGGCAAACATTTGATGGTAGCAGCTTCCCTGCGGGAGATACTCTCTTTGCCAAAATCGCCTTATTAGGCGAAAGTAAGTTACAATTCAGTACCCTATCCTAAAGCTTGCTGTTAGGAGGGAATCTGCAGCTTGCAGTGAAAGCGCTTCCAGAGGGGAGTCTAATGAGGGCAAACATTTGATGGTAACAGCTTCCCTTCGGGAGATATTCTCTTTGCCACAATCGCCTTATTAGACGCAGTTAAGTTACAATTCAGTACAGTGTCCTACAGCTTGCTGTTAGGAGGGAATCTGCAGCTTGCAGTGAAAGCGCTTCCAGAGGGGAGTCTAATGAGGGCAAATACTTGATGGTAGCATCTTCCCTGCGGGAGATATTCTCTTTGCCAAAATCGCCTTATTAGCCGCAGTTAAGATACAATTCAGTACCCTATCCTAAAGCTTGCTGTTAGGAGGGAATCTGCAGCTTGCAGTGAAAGCGCTTCCAGAGGGGAGTCTAATGAGGGCAAACATTTGATGGTAGCAGCTTCCCTGCGGGAGATACTCTCTTTGCCATAATCGCATTATTAGGCGAAAGTAAGTTACAATTCAGTACCCTATCCTAAAGCTTGCTGTTAGGAGGGAATCTGCAGCTTGCAGTGAAAGCGCTTCCAGAGGGGAGTCTAACGAGGGCAAACATTTGATGGTAGCAGCTTCCCTGCGGGAGATACTCTCTTTTCCAAAATCGCATTATTAGGCTAAAGTAAGTTACAATTCAGTACCCTATCCTAAAGCTTGCTGTTAGGAGGGAATCTGCAGCTTGCAGTGAAAGCGCTTCCAGAGGGGAGTCTAATGAGGGCAAATATTTGATGGTAGCAGCTTCCCTGCGGGAGATATTCTCTTTGCCAAAATCGCCTTATATAGCCGCAGTTAAGTTACAATTCAGTACCCTATCCTAAAGCTTGCTGTTAGGAGGGAATCTGCAGCTTGCAGTGAAAGCGCTTCCAGAGGGGAGTCTAACGAGGGCAAACATTTGATGGTAGCAGCTTCCCTGCGGGAGATACTCTCTTTTCCGAAATCGCCTTATTAGCCGCAGTTAAGTTACAATTCAGTACCCTATCCTAAAGCTTGCTGTTAGGAGGGAATCTGCCGCTTGCAGTGAAAGCGCTTCCAGAGGGGAGTCTAATGAGGGCAAACATTTGATGGTAGCAGCTTCCCTGCGGGAGATACTCTCTTTGCCAAAATCGCCTTATTAGCCGCAGTTAAGTTACAATTCAGTACCCTATCCTAAAGCTTGCTGTTAGGAGGGAATCTGCAGCTTGCAGTGAAAGCGCTTCCAGAGGGGAGTCTAATGAGGGCAAACATTTGATGGTAGCAGCTTCCCTGCGGGAGATACTCTCTTTTCCAAAATCACATTATTAGGCGAAAGTAAGTTACAATTCAGTACCCTATCCTAAAGCTTGCTGTTAGGAGGGAATCTGCAGCTTGCAGTGAAAGCGCTTCCAGAGGGGAGTCTAATGAGGGCAAACATTTGATGGTAGCAGCTTCCCTGCGGGAGATACTCTCTTTGCCAAAATCGCATTATTAGGCGAAAGTAAGTTACAATTCAGTACCCTATCCTAAAGCTTGCTGTTAGGAGGGAATCTGCAGCTTGCAGTGAAAGCGCTTCCAGAGGGGAGTCTAATGAGGGCAAACATTTGATGGTAACAGATTCCCTGCGGGAGATATTCTCTTTGACCAAATCGCCTTATTAGACGCAGTTAAGTTACAATTCACTACCCTGTCCTACAGCTTGCTGTTAGGAGGGAATCTGCAGCTTGCAGTGAAAGCGCTTCCAGAGGGGAGTCTAATGAGGGCAAACATTTGATGGTAGCAGCTTCCCTGCGGGAGATAGTCTCTTTTCCAAAATCGCATTGTTAGGCGAAAGTAAGTTACAATTCAGTACCCTATCCTAAAGCTTGCTGTTAGGAGGGAATCTGCAGCTTGCAGTGAAAGCGCTTCCAGAGGGGAGTCTAATGAGGGCAAACATTTGATGGTAGCAGCTTCCCTGCGGGAGATAGTCTCTTTGCCAAAATCGCATTATTAGGCGAAAGTAAGATACTATTCAGTACCCTATCCTAAAGCTTGCTGTTAGGAGGGAATCTGCAGCTTGCAGTGAAAGCGCTTCCAGAGGGGAGTCTAATGAGCGCAAACATTTGATGGTAACAGCTTCCCTGCGGGAGATACTCTCTTTGCCAAAATCGCCTTATTAGACGAAAGTAAGATACAATTCAGTACCCTATCCTAAAGCTTGCTGTTAGGAGGGAATCTGCAGCTTGCAGTGAAAGCGCTTCCAGAGGGGAGTGTAATGAGGGCAAACATTTGATGGTAGCAGCTTCCCTGTGGGAGATAGTCTCTTTGCCAAAATCGCATTATTAGGCGAAAGTAAGTTACAATTCAGTACCCTATCCTAAAGCTTGCTGTTAGGAGGGAATCTGCAGCTTGCAGTGAAAGCGCTTCCAGAGGGGAGTCTAATGAGGGCAAATATTTGATGGTAGCAGCTTCCCTGCGGGAGATATTCACATTGCCATAATCGCCTTATTAGCCGCAGTTAAGTTACAATTCAGTACCCTATCCTAAAGCTTGCTGTTAGGAGGGAATCTGCAGCTTGCAGTGAAAGCGCTTCCAGAGGGGAGTGTAATGAGGGCAAACATTTGATGGTAGCAGCTTCCCTGTGGGAGATAGTCTCTTTGCCAAAATCGCATTATTAGGCGAAAGTAAGTTACAATTCAGTACCCTATCCTAAAGCTTGCTGTTAGGAGGGAATCTGCAGCTTGCAGTGAAAGCGCTTCCAGAGGGGAGTCTAATGAGGGCAAATATTTGATGGTAGCAGCTTCCCTGCGGGAGATATTCACATTGCCATAATCGCCTTATTAGCCGCAGTTAAGTTACAATTCAGTACCCTATCCTAAAGCTTGCTGTTAGGAGGGAATCTGCCGCTTGCAGTGAAAGCGCTTCCAGAGGGGAGTCTAATGAGGGCAAACATTTGATGGTAGCAGCTTCCCTGCGGGAGATATTCTCCTTGCCAAAATCGCCTTATTAGACGCAGTTAAGTTACAATTCAGTACCCTATCCTAAAGCTTGCTGATAGGAGGGAATCTGCAGCTTGCAGTGAAATCGATTCCAGAGGGGAGTCTAATGAGGGCAAACATTTGATGGTAGCAGCTTCCCTGCGGGAGATACTCTCTTTGCCAAAATCGCATTTTTAGGCGAAAGTAAGTTACAATTCAGTACCCTATCCTAAAGATTGCTGTTAGGAGGGAATCTGCAGCTTGCAGTGAAAGCACTTCCAGAGGGGAGTCTAATGAGGGCAAACATTTGATGGTAGCAGCTTCTCTGCGGGAGATACTCTCTTTGCCAAAATCGCATTATTAGGCGAAAGTAAGTTACAATTCAGTACCCTATCCTAAAGCTTGCTGTTAGGAGGGAATCTGCAGCTTGCAGTGAAAGCGCTTCCAGAGGGGAGTCTAATGAGGGCAAACATTTGATGGTAGCAGCTTCCCTGCGGGAGATACTCTCTTTGCCAAAATCGCATTTTTAGGCGAAAGTAAGATACAATTCAGTACCCTATCCTAAAGCTTGCTGTTAGGAGGGAATCTGCAGCTTGCAGTGAAAGCACTTCCAGAGGGGAGTCTAACGAGGGCAAACATTTGATGGTAGCAGCTTCCCTGCAGGATATACTCTCTTTTCCGAAATCGCCTTATTAGCCGCAGTTAAGTTACAATTCAGTACCCTTTCCTAAAGCTTGCTGTTAGGAGGGAACCTGCAGCTTGCAGTGAAAGCGCTTCCAGAGGGGAGTCTAATGAGGGCAAACATTTGATGGTAGCAGCTTCCCTGCGGGAGATAGTCTCTTTTCCAAAATCGCATTGTTAGGCGAAAGTAAGTTACAATTCAGTACCCTATCCTAAAGCTTGCTGTTAGGAGGGAATCTGCAGCTTGCAGTGAAAGCGCTTCCAGAGGGGAGTCTAATGAGGGCAAACATTTGATGGTAGCAGCTTCCCTGCGGGAGATAGTCTCTTTGCCAAAATCGCATTATTTGGCGAAAGTAAGATACTATTCAGTACCCTATCCTAAAGCTTGCTGTTAGGAGGGAATCTGCAGCTTGCAGTGAAAGCGCTTCCAGAGGGGAGTCTAATGAGCGCAAACATTTGATGGTAACAGCTTCCCTGCGGGAGATACTCTCTTTGCCAAAATCGCATTATTAGGAGAAAGTAAGTTACAATTCAGTACCCTATCCTAAAGCTTGCTGTTAGGAGGGAATCTGCAGCTTGCAGTGAAAGCGCTTCCAGAGGGGAGTCTAATGAGGGCAAACATTTGATGGTAGCAGCTTCCCTGCGGGAGATAGTCTCTTTGCCAAAATCGCATTATTAGGCGAAAGTAAGTTACAATTCAGTACCCTATCCTAAAGCTTGCTGTTAGGAGGGAATCTGCAGCTTGCAGTGAAAGCGCTTCCAGAGGGGAGTCTAATGAGGGCAAACATTTGATGGTAGCAGCTTCCCTGCGGGAGATATTCACATTGCCAAAATCGCCTTATTAGCCGCAGTTAAGTTACAATTCAGTACCCTATCCTAAAGCTTGCTGTTAGGAGGGAATCTGCCGCTTGCAGTGAAATCGATTCCAGAGGGGAGTCTAATGAGGGCAAACATTTGATGGTAGCAGCTTCCCTGCGGGAGATACTCTCTTTGCCAAAATCGCATTTTTAGGCGAAAGTAAGTTACAATTCAGTACCCTATCCTAAAGATTGCTGTTAGGAGGGAATCTGCAGCTTGCAGTGAAAGCACTTCCAGAGGGGAGTCTAATGAGGGCAAACATTTGATGGTAGCAGCTTCTCTGCGGGAGATACTCTCTTTGCCAAAATCGCATTATTAGGCGAAAGTAAGTTACAATTCAGTACCCTATCCTAAAGCTTGCTGTTAGGAGGGAATCTGCAGCTTGCAGTGAAAGCGCTTCCAGAGGGGAGTCTAATGAGGGCAAACATTTGATGGTAGCAGCTTCCCTGCGGGAGATACTCTCTTTGCCAAAATCGCATTTTTAGGCGAAAGTAAGATACAATTCAGTACCCTATCCTAAAGCTTGCTGTTAGGAGGGAATCTGCAGCTTGCAGTGAAAGCGCTTCCAGAGGGGAGTCTAACGAGGGCAAACGTTTGATGGTAGCAGCTTCCCTGCAGGATATACTCTCTTTTCCGAAATCGCCTTATTAGCCGCAGTTAAGTTACAATTCAGTACCCTTTCCTAAAGCTTGCTGTTAGGAGGGAATCTGCAGCTTGCAGTGAAAGCGCTTCCAGAGGGGAGTCTAATGAGGGTAAACATTTGATGGTAACAGCTTCCCTGCGGGAGATATTCTCTTTGCCAATATCGCCTTATTAGGCGAAAGTAAGTTACAATTCAGTACCCTATCCTAAAGCTTGCTGTTAGGAGGGAATCTGCAGCTTGCAGTGAAAGCGCTTCCAGAGGGGAGTCTAATGAGGGCAAACATTTGATGGTAGCAGCTTCCCTGCGGGAGATACTCTCTTTGCCAGAATCTCATTATTAGCCGCAGTTAAGTTTCAATTCAGTACCCTATCCTAAAGCTTGCTGTTAGGAGGGAATCTGCAGCTTGCAGTGAAAGCACTTCCAGAGGGGAGTCTAATGAGGGCAAACGTTTGATGGTAGCAGCTTCCCTGCGGGAGATACTCTCTTTGCCAAAATCGCATTATTAGGCGAAAGTAAGTTACAATTCAGTACCCTATCCTAAAGCTTGCTGTTAGGAGGGAATCTGCAGCTTGCAGTGAAAGCGCTTCCAGAGGGGAGTCTAAGGAGGGCAAATATTTGATGGTAGCATCTTCCGTGCGGGAGATATTCTCTTTGCCAATATCGCCTTATTAGCCGCAGTTAAGTTACAATTCAGTACCCTATCCTAAAGCTTGCTGTTAGGAGGGAATCTGCAGCTTGCAGTGAAAGCGCTTCCAGAGTGGAGTCTAATGAGGGCAAACATTTGATGGTAGCAGCTTCCCTGCGGGAGATACTCTCTTTGCCAAAATCGCATTATTATCCGCATTTAAGTTACAATTAAGTACCCTATCCTAAAGCTTGCTGTTAGGAGGGAATCTGCAGCTTGCAGTGAAAGCGCTTCCAGAGGGGAGTCTAATGAGGGCAAATATTTGATTGTAGCATCTTCCCTGTGGGAAATATTCTCTTAGCCAAAATCGCCATATTAGACGCAGTTAAGTTACAGTTCAGTACACTATCCTAAAGCTTGCTGTTAGGAGGGAATCTGCAGCTTGCAGTGAAAGCGCTTCCAGAGGGGAGTCTAATGAGGGCAAACATTTGATGGTAGCAGCTTCCCTGCGGGAGATACTCTCTTTGCCACAATCGCATTTTTAGGCGAAAGTAAGTTACAATTCAGTACCCTATCCTAAAGCTTGCTGTTAGGAGGGAATCTGCAGCTTGCAGTGAAAGCGCTTCCAGAGGGCAGTCTAATGAGGGCAAATATTTGATGGTAGCAGCTTCCCTGCGGGAGATAGTCTCTTTGCCAAAATCGCATTATTAGGAGAAAGATACAATTCAGTACCCTATCCTAAAGCTTGCTGTTAGGAGGGAATCTGCAGCTTGCAGTGAAAGCGCTTCCAGAGGGGAGTCTAATGAGGGCAAACATTTGATGGTAGCAGCTTCCCTGTGGGAGATACTCTCTTTGCAAAAATCGCATTATTAGGCGAAAGTAAGTTACAATTCAGTACCCTATCCTAAAGCTTGCTGTTAGGAGGGAATCTGCAGCTTGCAGTGAAAGCGCTTCCAGAGGGGAGTCTAACGAGGGCAAACATTTGATGGTAGCAGCTTCCCTGCAGGATATACTCTCTTTTCCGAAATCGCCTTATTAGCCGCAGTTAAGTTACAATTCAGTACCCTATCCTAAAGCTTGCTGTTAGGAGGGAATCTGCAGCTTGCAGTGAAAGCGCTTCCAGAGGGGAGTCTAATGAGGGCAAACATTTGATGGTAGCAGCTTCCCTGTGGGAGATACTCTCTTTGCCACAATCGCATTTTTAGGCGAAAGTAAGTTACAATTCAGTACCCTATCCTAAAGCTTGCTGTTAGGAGGGAATCTGCAGCTTGCAGTGAAAGCGCTTCCAGAGGGCAGTCTAATGAGGGCAAATATTTGATGGTAGCAGCTTCCCTGCGGGAGATAGTCTCTTTGCCAAAATCGCATTATTAGGAGAAAGATACAATTCAGTACCCTATCCTAAAGCTTGCTGTTAGGAGGGAATCTGCAGCTTGCAGTGAAAGCGCTTCCAGAGGGGAGTCTAATGAGGGCAAACATTTGATGGTAGCAGCTTCCCTGTGGGAGATACTCTCTTTGCAAAAATCGCATTATTAGGCGAAAGTAAGTTACAATTCAGTACCCTATCCTAAAGCTTGCTGTTAGGAGGGAATCTGCAGCTTGCAGTGAAAGCGCTTCCAGAGGGGAGTCTAATGAGGGCAAACATTTGATGGTAGCAGCTTCCCTGCGGGAGATACTCTCTTTTCCAAAATCGCATTATTAGGCGAAAGTAAGTTACAATTCAGTACCCTATCCTAAAGCTTGCTGTTAGGAAGGAATCTGCAGCTTGCAGTGAAAGCGCTTCCAGAGGGGAGTCTAATGAGGGCAAACATTTGATGGTAGCAGCTTCCCTGCGGGAGATACTCTCTTTGCCAAAATCGCCTTATTAGCCGCAGTTAAGTTACAATTCAGTACCCTATCCTAAAGCTTGCTGTTAGGAGGGAATCTGCAGCTTGCAGTGAAAGCGCTTCCAGAGGGGAGTCTAACGAGGGCAAACATTTGATGGTAGCAGCTTCCCTGCAGGATATACTCTCTTTTCCGAAATCGCCTTATTAGCCGCAGTTAAGTTACAATTCAGTACCCTATCCTAAAGCTTGCTGTTAGGAGGGAATCTGCAGCTTGCAGTGAAAGCGCTTCCAGAGGGGAGTCTAATGAGGGCAAACATTTGATGGTAGCAGCTTCCCTGCGGGAGATACTCTCTTTGACAAAATCGCATTATTAGACGAAAGTAAGATACAATTCAGTACCCTATCCTAAAGCTTGCTGTTAGGAGGGAATCTGCAGCTTGCAGTGAAAGCGCTTCCAGAGGGGAGTCTAATGAGGGCAAACATTTGATGGTAGCAGCTTCCCTGCGGGAGATACTCTCTTTGCCATAATCGCATTATTAGGCGAAAGTAAGTTACAATTCAGTACCCTATCCTAAAGCTTGCTGTTAGGAAGGAATCTGCAGCTTGCAGTGAAAGCGCTTCCAGAGGGGAGTCTAACGAGGGCAAACATTTGATGGTAGCAGCTTCCCTGCGGGATATACTCTCTTTTCCGAAATCGCCTTATTAGCTGCAGTTAAGTTACAATTCAGTACCCTATCCTAAAGCTTGCTGTTAGGAGGGAATCTGCAGCTTGCAGTGAAAGCGCTTCCAGAGGGGAGTCTAATGAGGGCAAACATTTGATGGTAGCATCTTCCCTGCGGGAGATACTCTCTTTTCCAAAATCGCATTATTAGGCGAAAGTAAGTTACAATTCAGTACCCTATCCTAAAGCTTGCTGTTAGGAAGGAATCTGCAGCTTGCAGTGAAAGCGCTTCCAGAGGGGAGTCTAACGAGGGCAAACATTTCATGGTAGCAGCTTCCCTGCAGGATATACTCTCTTTTCCGAAATCGCCTTATTAGCCGCAGTTAAGTTACAATTCAGTACCCTATCCTAAAGCTTGCTGTTAGGAGGGAATCTGCAGCTTGCAGTGAAAGCGCTTCCAGAGGGGAGTCTAATGAGGGCAAACATTTGATGGTAGCAGCTTCCCTGCGGGAGATAGTCTCTTTGCCAAAATCGCATTATTATACGAAAGTAAGATACAATTCAGTACCCTATCCTAAAGCTTGCTGTTAGGAGGGAATCTGCAGCTTGCAGTGAAAGCGCTTCCAGAGGGGGTCTAATGAGGGCAAACATTTGATGGTAACAGCTTCCCTTCGGGAGATATTCTCTTTGCCACAATCGCCTTATTAGACGCAGTTAAGTTACAATTCAGTACAGTGTCCTACAGCTTGCTGTTAGGAGGGAATCTGCAGCTTGCAGTGAAAGCGCTTCCAGAGGGGAGTCTAATGAGGGCAAACATTTGATGGTAGCAGCTTCCCTGCGGGAGATACTCTCTTTGCCAAAATCGCATTATAAGGCGAAAGTAAGTTACAGTTCAGTACCCTATCCTAAAGCTTGCTGTTAGGAGGGAATCTGCAGCTTGCAGTGAAAGCGCTTCCAGAGGGGAGTCTAAGGAGGGCAAACCTTTGATGGTAGCAGCTTCCCTGCGGGAGATACTCTCTTTGCCAAAATCGCATTATTAGGCGAAACTAAGATACAATGCAGTACCTTATCCTAAAGCTTGCTGTTAGGAGGGAATCTGCAGCTTGCAGTGAAAGCGCTTCCAGAGGGGAGTCTAATGAGGGCAAACATTTGATGGTAACAGCTTCCCTGCGGGAGATATTGTCTTTTCCAAAATCGCCTTATTAGGCGAAAGTAAGTTACAATTCAGTACCCTATCCTAAAGCTTGCTGTTAGGAGGGAATCTGCAGCTTGCAGTGAAAGCGCTTCCAGAGGGGAGTCTAATGAGGGCAAACATTTGATGGTAGCAGCTTCCCTGTGGGAGATACTCTCTTTGCAAAAATCGCATTATTAGGCGAAAGTAAGTTACAATTCAGTACCCTATCCTAAAGCTTGCTGTTAGGAGGGAATCTGCAGCTTGCAGTGAAAGCGCTTCCAGAGGGGAGTCTAATGAGGGCAAACATTTGATGGTAGCAGCTTCCCTGCGGGAGATACTCTCTTTTCCAAAATCGCATTATTAGGCGAAAGTAAGTTACAATTCAGTACCCTATCCTAAAGCTTGCTGTTAGGAAGGAATCTGCAGCTTGCAGTGAAAGCGCTTCCAGAGGGGAGTCTAATGAGGGCAAACATTTGATGGTAGCAGCTTCCCTGCGGGAGATATTCTCTTTGCCAAAATCGCCTTATTAGCCGCAGTTAAGTTACAATTCAGTACCCTATCCTAAAGCTTGCTGTTAGGAGGGAATCTGCAGCTTGCAGTGAAAGCGCTTCCAGAGGGGAGTCTAACGAGGGCAAACATTTGATGGTAGCAGCTTCCCTGCAGGATATACTCTCTTTTCCGAAATCGCCTTATTAGCCGCAGTTAAGTTACAATTCAGTACCCTATCCTAAAGCTTGCTGTTAGGAGGGAATCTGCAGCTTGCAGTGAAAGCGCTTCCAGAGGGGAGTCTAATGAGGGCAAACATTTGATGGTAGCAGCTTCCCTGCGGGAGATACTCTCTTTGACAAAATCGCATTATTAGACGAAAGTAAGATACAATTCAGTACCCTATCCTAAAGCTTGCTGTTAGGAGGGAATCTGCAGCTTGCAGTGAAAGCGCTTCCAGAGGGGAGTCTAATGAGGGCAAACATTTGATGGTAGCAGCTTCCCTGCGGGAGATACTCTCTTTGCCATAATCGCATTATTAGGCGAAAGTAAGTTACAATTCAGTACCCTATCCTAAAGCTTGCTGTTAGGAGGGAATCTGCAGCTTGCAGTGAAAGCGCTTCCAGAGGGGAGTCTAACGAGGGCAAACATTTGATGGTAGCAGCTTCCCTGCAGGATATACTCTCTTTTCCGAAATCGCCTTATTAGCTGCAGTTAAGTTACAATTCAGTACCCTATCCTAAAGATTGCTGTTAGGAGGGAATCTGCAGCTTGCAGTGAAAGCGCTTCCAGAGGGGAGTCTAATGAGGGCAAACATTTGATGGTAACAGCTTCCCTGCGGGAGATAGTCTCTTTTCCAAAATCGCCTTATTAGGCGAAAGTAAGTTACAATTCAGTACCCTATCCTAAAGCTTGCTGTTAGGAGGGAATCTGCAGCTTGCAGTGAAAGCGCTTCCAGAGGGGAGTCTAATGAGGGCAAATACTTGATGGTAGCATCTTCCCTGCGGGAGATATTCTCTTTGCCAAAATCGCCTTATTAGCCGCAGTTAATATACAATTCAGTACCCTATCCTAAAGCTTGCTGTTAGGAGGGAATCTGCAGCTTGCAGTGAAAGCGCTTCCAGAGGGGAGTCTAATGAGGGCAAACATTTGATGGTAGCAGCTTCCCTGCGGGAGATACTCTCTTTGCCATAGTCGCATTATTAGGCGAAAGTAAGTTACAATTCAGTACCCTATCCTAAAGCTTGCTGTTAGGAGGGAATCTGCAGCTTGCAGTGAAAGCGCTTCCAGAGGGGAGTCTAATGAGGGCAAATATTTGATTGTAGCATCTTCCCTGCGGGAGATATTCTCTTTGCCAAAATCGCCTTATTTGCCGCAGTTAAGTTACAATTCAGTACCCTATCCTAAAGCTTGCTGTTAGGAGGGAATCTGCAGCTTGCAGTGAAAGCGCTTCCAGAGGGGAGTCTAACGAGGGCAAACATTTGATGGTAGCAGCTTCCCTGCGGGAGATACTCTCTTTTTCACAATCGCATTATTAGGCGAAAGTAAGTTACAATTCAGTACCCTATCCTAAAGCTTGCTGTTAGGAGGGAATCTGCAGCTTGCAGTGAAAGCGCTTCCAGAGGGGAGTCTAATGAGGGCAAACATTTGATGGTAGCAGCTTCCCTGCGGGAGATATTCTCTTTACCAATATCGCCTTATATAGCCGCAGTTAAGTTACAATTCAGTACCCTATCCTAAAGCTTGCTGTTAGGAGGGAATCTGCAGCTTGCAGTGAAAGCGCTTCCAGAGGGGAGTCTAATGAGGGCAAACATTTGATGGTAGCAGCTTCCCTGCGGGAGATACTCTCTTTGCCAAAATCGCATTTTTAGGCGAAAGTAAGTTACAATTCAGAACCCTTTCCTAAAGCTTGCTGTTAGGAGGGAATCTGCAGCTTGCAGTGAAAGCGCTTCCAGAGGGGAGTCTAATGAGGGCAAACATTTGATGGTAGCAGCTTCCCTGCGGGAGATACTCTCTTTGCCAAAATCGCATTATTACGCGAAAGTAAGTTACAATTCAGTACATTATCCTAAAGATTGCTGTTAGGAGGGAATCTGCAGCTTGAAGTGAAAGCACTTCCAGAGGGGAGTCTAATGAGGGCAAACATTTGATGGTAGCAGCTTCCCTGCGGGAGATACTCTCTTTGCCAAAATCGCATTTTTAGGCGAAAGTAAGATACAATTCAGTACCCTATCCTAAAGCTTGCTGTTAGGAGGGAATCTGCAGCTTGCAGTGAAAGCGCTTCCAGAGGGGAGTCTAACGAGGGCAAACATTTGATGGTAGCAGCTTCCCTGCGGGAGATACTCTCTTTTCCAAAATCGCCTTATTAGCCGCAGTTAAGTTACAATTCAGTACCCTATCCTAAAGCTTGCTGTTAGGAGGGAATCTGCCGCTTGCAGTGAAAGCGCTTCCAGAGGGGAGTCTAATGAGGGCAAACATTTGATGGTAACAGCTTCCCTGCGGGAGATACTCTCTTTGCCAAAATCGCATTATTAGCCGCAGTTAAGTTACAATTCAGTACCCTATCCTAAAGCTTGCTGTTAGGAGGGAATCTGCAGCTTGCAGTGAAAGCGCTTCCAGAGGGGAGTCTAATGAGGGCAAACATTTGATGGTAGCAGCTTCCCTGCGGGAGATAGTCTCTTTTCCAAAATCACATTATTAGGCGAAAGTAAGTTACAATTCAGTACCCTATCCTAAAGCTTGCTGTTAGGAGGGAATCTGCAGCTTGCAGTGAAAGCGCTTCCAGAGGGGAGTCTAATGAGGGCAAACATTTGATGGTAGCAGCTTCCCTGCGGGAGATACTCTCTTTGCCAAAATCGCCTTATTAGGCGAAAGTAAGTTACAATTCAGTACCCTATCCTAAAGCTTGCTGTTAGGAGGGAATCTGCAGCTTGCAGTGAAAGCGCTTCCAGAGGGGAGTCTAATGAGGGCAAACATTTGATGGTAACAGCTTCCCTTCGGGAGATATTCTCTTTGCCACAATCGCCTTATTAGACGCAGTTAAGTTACAATTCAGTACAGTGTCCTACAGCTTGCTGTTAGGAGGGAATCTGCAGCTTGCAGTGAAAGCGCTTCCAGAGGGGAGTCTAATGAGGGCAAATACTTGATGGTAGCATCTTCCCTGCGGGAGATATTCTCTTTGCCAAAATCGCCTTATTAGCCGCAGTTAAGATACAATTCAGTACCCTATCCTAAAGCTTGCTGTTAG
The DNA here is from genome assembly GCF_032191515.1 of Phaenicophaeus curvirostris. Lineage (NCBI taxonomy): Eukaryota > Metazoa > Chordata > Aves > Cuculiformes > Cuculidae > Phaenicophaeus > Phaenicophaeus curvirostris. The sequence continues at coordinate 991,078 of NW_027206686.1, forward strand.
GAGGGAATCTGCAGCTTGCAGTGAAAGCGCTTCCAGAGGGGAGTCTAATGAGGGCAAACATTTGATGGTAGCAGCTTCCCTGCGGGAGATACTCTCTTTGCCATAATCGCATTATTAGGCGAAAGTAAGTTACAATTCAGTACCCTATCCTAAAGCTTGCTGTTAGGAGGGAATCTGCAGCTTGCAGTGAAAGCGCTTCCAGAGGGGAGTCTAATGAGGGCAAATATTTGATTGTAGCATCTTCCCTGCGGGAGATATTCTCTTTGCCAAATCGCCTTATTTGCCGCAGTTAAGTTACAATTCAGTACCCTATCCTAAAGCTTGCTGTTAGGAGGGAATCTGCAGCTTGCAGTGAAAGCGCTTCCAGAGGGGAGTCTAACGAGGGCAAACATTTGATGGTAGCAGCTTCCCTGCGGGAGATACTCTCTTTTCCAAAATCGCATTATTAGGCTAAAGTAAGTTACAATTCAGTACCCTATCCTAAAGCTTGCTGTTAGGAGGGAATCTGCAGCTTGCAGTGAAAGCGCTTCCAGAGGGGAGTCTAATGAGGGCAAATATTTGATGGTAGCAGCTTCCCTGCGGGAGATATTCTCTTTGCCAAAATCGCCTTATATAGCCGCAGTTAAGTTACAATTCAGTACCCTATCCTAAAGCTTGCTGTTAGGAGGGAATCTGCAGCTTGCAGTGAAAGCGCTTCCAGAGGGGAGTCTAACGAGGGCAAATATTTGATGGTAGCAGCTTCCCTGCGGGAGATACTCTCTTTTCCGAAATCGCCTTATTAGCCGCAGTTAAGTTACAATTCAGTACCCTATCCTAAAGCTTGCTGTTAGGAGGGAATCTGCCGCTTGCAGTGAAAGCGCTTCCAGAGGGGAGTCTAATGAGGGCAAACATTTGATGGTAGCAGCTTCCCTGCGGGAGATACTCTCTTTGCCAAAATCGCCTTATTAGCCGCAGTTAAGTTACAATTCAGTACCCTATCCTAAAGCTTGCTGTTAGGAGGGAATCTGCAGCTTGCAGTGAAAGCGCTTCCAGAGGGGAGTCTAATGAGGGCAAACATTTGATGGTAGCAGCTTCCCTGCGGGAGATACTCTCTTTTCCAAAATCACATTATTAGGCGAAAGTAAGTTACAATTCAGTACCCTATCCTAAAGCTTGCTGTTAGGAGGGAATCTGCAGCTTGCAGTGAAAGCGCTTCCAGAGGGGAGTCTAATGAGGGCAAACATTTGATGGTAGCAGCTTCCCTGCGGGAGATACTCTCTTTGCCAAAATCGCATTATTAGGCGAAAGTAAGTTACAATTCAGTACCCTATCCTAAAGCTTGCTGTTAGGAGGGAATCTGCAGCTTGCAGTGAAAGCGCTTCCAGAGGGGAGTCTAATGAGGGCAAACATTTGATGGTAACAGATTCCCTGCGGGAGATATTCTCTTTGACAAAATCGCCTTATTAGACGCAGTTAAGTTACAATTCACTACCCTGTCCTACAGCTTGCTGTTAGGAGGGAATCTGCAGCTTGCAGTGAAAGCGCTTCCAGAGGGGAGTCTAATGAGGGCAAACATTTGATGGTAGCAGCTTCCCTGCGGGAGATAGTCTCTTTTCCAAAATCGCATTGTTAGGCGAAAGTAAGTTACAATTCAGTACCCTATCCTAAAGCTTGCTGTTAGGAGGGAATCTGCAGCTTGCAGTGAAAGCGCTTCCAGAGGGGAGTCTAATGAGGGCAAACATTTGATGGTAGCAGCTTCCCTGCGGGAGATAGTCTCTTTGCCAAAATCGCATTATTAGGCGAAAGTAAGATACTATTCAGTACCCTATCCTAAAGCTTGCTGTTAGGAGGGAATCTGCAGCTTGCAGTGAAAGCGCTTCCAGAGGGGAGTCTAATGAGCGCAAACATTTGATGGTAACAGCTTCCCTGCGGGAGATACTCTCTTTGCCAAAATCGCCTTATTAGACGAAAGTAAGATACAATTCAGTACCCTATCCTAAAGCTTGCTGTTAGGAGGGAATCTGCAGCTTGCAGTGAAAGCGCTTCCAGAGGGGAGTGTAATGAGGGCAAACATTTGATGGTAGCAGCTTCCCTGTGGGAGATAGTCTCTTTGCCAAAATCGCATTATTAGGCGAAAGTAAGTTACAATTCAGTACCCTATCCTAAAGCTTGCTGTTAGGAGGGAATCTGCAGCTTGCAGTGAAAGCGCTTCCAGAGGGGAGTCTAATGAGGGCAAATATTTGATGGTAGCAGCTTCCCTGCGGGAGATATTCACATTGCCATAATCGCCTTATTAGCCGCAGTTAAGTTACAATTCAGTACCCTATCCTAAAGCTTGCTGTTAGGAGGGAATCTGCAGCTTGCAGTGAAAGCGCTTCCAGAGGGGAGTGTAATGAGGGCAAACATTTGATGGTAGCAGCTTCCCTGTGGGAGATAGTCTCTTTGCCAAAATCGCATTATTAGGCGAAAGTAAGTTACAATTCAGTACCCTATCCTAAAGCTTGCTGTTAGGAGGGAATCTGCAGCTTGCAGTGAAAGCGCTTCCAGAGGGGAGTCTAATGAGGGCAAATATTTGATGGTAGCAGCTTCCCTGCGGGAGATATTCACATTGCCATAATCGCCTTATTAGCCGCAGTTAAGTTACAATTCAGTACCCTATCCTAAAGCTTGCTGTTAGGAGGGAATCTGCCGCTTGCAGTGAAAGCGCTTCCAGAGGGGAGTCTAATGAGGGCAAACATTTGATGGTAGCAGCTTCCCTGCGGGAGATATTCTCCTTGCCAAAATCGCCTTATTAGACGCAGTTAAGTTACAATTCAGTACCCTATCCTAAAGCTTGCTGATAGGAGGGAATCTGCAGCTTGCAGTGAAATCGATTCCAGAGGGGAGTCTAATGAGGGCAAACATTTGATGGTAGCAGCTTCCCTGCGGGAGATACTCTCTTTGCCAAAATCGCATTTTTAGGCGAAAGTAAGTTACAATTCAGTACCCTATCCTAAAGATTGCTGTTAGGAGGGAATCTGCAGCTTGCAGTGAAAGCACTTCCAGAGGGGAGTCTAATGAGGGCAAACATTTGATGGTAGCAGCTTCTCTGCGGGAGATACTCTCTTTGCCAAAATCGCATTATTAGGCGAAAGTAAGTTACAATTCAGTACCCTATCCTAAAGCTTGCTGTTAGGAGGGAATCTGCAGCTTGCAGTGAAAGCGCTTCCAGAGGGGAGTCTAATGAGGGCAAACATTTGATGGTAGCAGCTTCCCTGCGGGAGATACTCTCTTTGCCAAAATCGCATTTTTAGGCGAAAGTAAGATACAATTCAGTACCCTATCCTAAAGCTTGCTGTTAGGAGGGAATCTGCAGCTTGCAGTGAAAGCACTTCCAGAGGGGAGTCTAACGAGGGCAAACATTTGATGGTAGCAGCTTCCCTGCAGGATATACTCTCTTTTCCGAAATCGCCTTATTAGCCGCAGTTAAGTTACAATTCAGTACCCTTTCCTAAAGCTTGCTGTTAGGAGGGAACCTGCAGCTTGCAGTGAAAGCGCTTCCAGAGGGGAGTCTAATGAGGGCAAACATTTGATGGTAGCAGCTTCCCTGCGGGAGATAGTCTCTTTTCCAAAATCGCATTGTTAGGCGAAAGTAAGTTACAATTCAGTACCCTATCCTAAAGCTTGCTGTTAGGAGGGAATCTGCAGCTTGCAGTGAAAGCGCTTCCAGAGGGGAGTCTAATGAGGGCAAACATTTGATGGTAGCAGCTTCCCTGCGGGAGATAGTCTCTTTGCCAAAATCGCATTATTTGGCGAAAGTAAGATACTATTCAGTACCCTATCCTAAAGCTTGCTGTTAGGAGGGAATCTGCAGCTTGCAGTGAAAGCGCTTCCAGAGGGGAGTCTAATGAGCGCAAACATTTGATGGTAACAGCTTCCCTGCGGGAGATACTCTCTTTGCCAAAATCGCATTATTAGGAGAAAGTAAGTTACAATTCAGTACCCTATCCTAAAGCTTGCTGTTAGGAGGGAATCTGCAGCTTGCAGTGAAAGCGCTTCCAGAGGGGAGTCTAATGAGGGCAAACATTTGATGGTAGCAGCTTCCCTGCGGGAGATAGTCTCTTTGCCAAAATCGCATTATTAGGCGAAAGTAAGTTACAATTCAGTACCCTATCCTAAAGCTTGCTGTTAGGAGGGAATCTGCAGCTTGCAGTGAAAGCGCTTCCAGAGGGGAGTCTAATGAGGGCAAACATTTGATGGTAGCAGCTTCCCTGCGGGAGATATTCACATTGCCAAAATCGCCTTATTAGCCGCAGTTAAGTTACAATTCAGTACCCTATCCTAAAGCTTGCTGTTAGGAGGGAATCTGCCGCTTGCAGTGAAATCGATTCCAGAGGGGAGTCTAATGAGGGCAAACATTTGATGGTAGCAGCTTCCCTGCGGGAGATACTCTCTTTGCCAAAATCGCATTTTTAGGCGAAAGTAAGTTACAATTCAGTACCCTATCCTAAAGATTGCTGTTAGGAGGGAATCTGCAGCTTGCAGTGAAAGCACTTCCAGAGGGGAGTCTAATGAGGGCAAACATTTGATGGTAGCAGCTTCTCTGCGGGAGATACTCTCTTTGCCAAAATCGCATTATTAGGCGAAAGTAAGTTACAATTCAGTACCCTATCCTAAAGCTTGCTGTTAGGAGGGAATCTGCAGCTTGCAGTGAAAGCGCTTCCAGAGGGGAGTCTAATGAGGGCAAACATTTGATGGTAGCAGCTTCCCTGCGGGAGATACTCTCTTTGCCAAAATCGCATTTTTAGGCGAAAGTAAGATACAATTCAGTACCCTATCCTAAAGCTTGCTGTTAGGAGGGAATCTGCAGCTTGCAGTGAAAGCGCTTCCAGAGGGGAGTCTAACGAGGGCAAACGTTTGATGGTAGCAGCTTCCCTGCAGGATATACTCTCTTTTCCGAAATCGCCTTATTAGCCGCAGTTAAGTTACAATTCAGTACCCTTTCCTAAAGCTTGCTGTTAGGAGGGAATCTGCAGCTTGCAGTGAAAGCGCTTCCAGAGGGGAGTCTAATGAGGGTAAACATTTGATGGTAACAGCTTCCCTGCGGGAGATATTCTCTTTGCCAATATCGCCTTATTAGGCGAAAGTAAGTTACAATTCAGTACCCTATCCTAAAGCTTGCTGTTAGGAGGGAATCTGCAGCTTGCAGTGAAAGCGCTTCCAGAGGGGAGTCTAATGAGGGCAAACATTTGATGGTAGCAGCTTCCCTGCGGGAGATACTCTCTTTGCCAGAATCTCATTATTAGCCGCAGTTAAGTTTCAATTCAGTACCCTATCCTAAAGCTTGCTGTTAGGAGGGAATCTGCAGCTTGCAGTGAAAGCACTTCCAGAGGGGAGTCTAATGAGGGCAAACGTTTGATGGTAGCAGCTTCCCTGCGGGAGATACTCTCTTTGCCAAAATCGCATTATTAGGCGAAAGTAAGTTACAATTCAGTACCCTATCCTAAAGCTTGCTGTTAGGAGGGAATCTGCAGCTTGCAGTGAAAGCGCTTCCAGAGGGGAGTCTAAGGAGGGCAAATATTTGATGGTAGCATCTTCCGTGCGGGAGATATTCTCTTTGCCAATATCGCCTTATTAGCCGCAGTTAAGTTACAATTCAGTACCCTATCCTAAAGCTTGCTGTTAGGAGGGAATCTGCAGCTTGCAGTGAAAGCGCTTCCAGAGTGGAGTCTAATGAGGGCAAACATTTGATGGTAGCAGCTTCCCTGCGGGAGATACTCTCTTTGCCAAAATCGCATTATTATCCGCATTTAAGTTACAATTAAGTACCCTATCCTAAAGCTTGCTGTTAGGAGGGAATCTGCAGCTTGCAGTGAAAGCGCTTCCAGAGGGGAGTCTAATGAGGGCAAATATTTGATTGTAGCATCTTCCCTGTGGGAAATATTCTCTTAGCCAAAATCGCCATATTAGACGCAGTTAAGTTACAGTTCAGTACACTATCCTAAAGCTTGCTGTTAGGAGGGAATCTGCAGCTTGCAGTGAAAGCGCTTCCAGAGGGGAGTCTAATGAGGGCAAACATTTGATGGTAGCAGCTTCCCTGCGGGAGATACTCTCTTTGCCACAATCGCATTTTTAGGCGAAAGTAAGTTACAATTCAGTACCCTATCCTAAAGCTTGCTGTTAGGAGGGAATCTGCAGCTTGCAGTGAAAGCGCTTCCAGAGGGCAGTCTAATGAGGGCAAATATTTGATGGTAGCAGCTTCCCTGCGGGAGATAGTCTCTTTGCCAAAATCGCATTATTAGGAGAAAGATACAATTCAGTACCCTATCCTAAAGCTTGCTGTTAGGAGGGAATCTGCAGCTTGCAGTGAAAGCGCTTCCAGAGGGGAGTCTAATGAGGGCAAACATTTGATGGTAGCAGCTTCCCTGTGGGAGATACTCTCTTTGCAAAAATCGCATTATTAGGCGAAAGTAAGTTACAATTCAGTACCCTATCCTAAAGCTTGCTGTTAGGAGGGAATCTGCAGCTTGCAGTGAAAGCGCTTCCAGAGGGGAGTCTAATGAGGGCAAACATTTGATGGTAGCAGCTTCCCTGCGGGAGATACTCTCTTTTCCAAAATCGCATTATTAGGCGAAAGTAAGTTACAATTCAGTACCCTATCCTAAAGCTTGCTGTTAGGAAGGAATCTGCAGCTTGCAGTGAAAGCGCTTCCAGAGGGGAGTCTAATGAGGGCAAACATTTGATGGTAGCAGCTTCCCTGCGGGAGATACTCTCTTTGCCAAAATCGCCTTATTAGCCGCAGTTAAGTTACAATTCAGTACCCTATCCTAAAGCTTGCTGTTAGGAGGGAATCTGCAGCTTGCAGTGAAAGCGCTTCCAGAGGGGAGTCTAACGAGGGCAAACATTTGATGGTAGCAGCTTCCCTGCAGGATATACTCTCTTTTCCGAAATCGCCTTATTAGCCGCAGTTAAGTTACAATTCAGTACCCTATCCTAAAGCTTGCTGTTAGGAGGGAATCTGCAGCTTGCAGTGAAAGCGCTTCCAGAGGGGAGTCTAATGAGGGCAAACATTTGATGGTAGCAGCTTCCCTGTGGGAGATACTCTCTTTGCCACAATCGCATTTTTAGGCGAAAGTAAGTTACAATTCAGTACCCTATCCTAAAGCTTGCTGTTAGGAGGGAATCTGCAGCTTGCAGTGAAAGCGCTTCCAGAGGGCAGTCTAATGAGGGCAAATATTTGATGGTAGCAGCTTCCCTGCGGGAGATAGTCTCTTTGCCAAAATCGCATTATTAGGAGAAAGATACAATTCAGTACCCTATCCTAAAGCTTGCTGTTAGGAGGGAATCTGCAGCTTGCAGTGAAAGCGCTTCCAGAGGGGAGTCTAATGAGGGCAAACATTTGATGGTAGCAGCTTCCCTGTGGGAGATACTCTCTTTGCAAAAATCGCATTATTAGGCGAAAGTAAGTTACAATTCAGTACCCTATCCTAAAGCTTGCTGTTAGGAGGGAATCTGCAGCTTGCAGTGAAAGCGCTTCCAGAGGGGAGTCTAATGAGGGCAAACATTTGATGGTAGCAGCTTCCCTGCGGGAGATACTCTCTTTTCCAAAATCGCATTATTAGGCGAAAGTAAGTTACAATTCAGTACCCTATCCTAAAGCTTGCTGTTAGGAAGGAATCTGCAGCTTGCAGTGAAAGCGCTTCCAGAGGGGAGTCTAATGAGGGCAAACATTTGATGGTAGCAGCTTCCCTGCGGGAGATACTCTCTTTGCCAAAATCGCCTTATTAGCCGCAGTTAAGTTACAATTCAGTACCCTATCCTAAAGCTTGCTGTTAGGAGGGAATCTGCAGCTTGCAGTGAAAGCGCTTCCAGAGGGGAGTCTAACGAGGGCAAACATTTGATGGTAGCAGCTTCCCTGCAGGATATACTCTCTTTTCCGAAATCGCCTTATTAGCCGCAGTTAAGTTACAATTCAGTACCCTATCCTAAAGCTTGCTGTTAGGAGGGAATCTGCAGCTTGCAGTGAAAGCGCTTCCAGAGGGGAGTCTAATGAGGGCAAACATTTGATGGTAGCAGCTTCCCTGCGGGAGATACTCTCTTTGACAAAATCGCATTATTAGACGAAAGTAAGATACAATTCAGTACCCTATCCTAAAGCTTGCTGTTAGGAGGGAATCTGCAGCTTGCAGTGAAAGCGCTTCCAGAGGGGAGTCTAATGAGGGCAAACATTTGATGGTAGCAGCTTCCCTGCGGGAGATACTCTCTTTGCCATAATCGCATTATTAGGCGAAAGTAAGTTACAATTCAGTACCCTATCCTAAAGCTTGCTGTTAGGAAGGAATCTGCAGCTTGCAGTGAAAGCGCTTCCAGAGGGGAGTCTAACGAGGGCAAACATTTGATGGTAGCAGCTTCCCTGCGGGATATACTCTCTTTTCCGAAATCGCCTTATTAGCTGCAGTTAAGTTACAATTCAGTACCCTATCCTAAAGCTTGCTGTTAGGAGGGAATCTGCAGCTTGCAGTGAAAGCGCTTCCAGAGGGGAGTCTAATGAGGGCAAACATTTGATGGTAGCATCTTCCCTGCGGGAGATACTCTCTTTTCCAAAATCGCATTATTAGGCGAAAGTAAGTTACAATTCAGTACCCTATCCTAAAGCTTGCTGTTAGGAAGGAATCTGCAGCTTGCAGTGAAAGCGCTTCCAGAGGGGAGTCTAACGAGGGCAAACATTTCATGGTAGCAGCTTCCCTGCAGGATATACTCTCTTTTCCGAAATCGCCTTATTAGCCGCAGTTAAGTTACAATTCAGTACCCTATCCTAAAGCTTGCTGTTAGGAGGGAATCTGCAGCTTGCAGTGAAAGCGCTTCCAGAGGGGAGTCTAATGAGGGCAAACATTTGATGGTAGCAGCTTCCCTGCGGGAGATAGTCTCTTTGCCAAAATCGCATTATTATACGAAAGTAAGATACAATTCAGTACCCTATCCTAAAGCTTGCTGTTAGGAGGGAATCTGCAGCTTGCAGTGAAAGCGCTTCCAGAGGGGGTCTAATGAGGGCAAACATTTGATGGTAACAGCTTCCCTTCGGGAGATATTCTCTTTGCCACAATCGCCTTATTAGACGCAGTTAAGTTACAATTCAGTACAGTGTCCTACAGCTTGCTGTTAGGAGGGAATCTGCAGCTTGCAGTGAAAGCGCTTCCAGAGGGGAGTCTAATGAGGGCAAACATTTGATGGTAGCAGCTTCCCTGCGGGAGATACTCTCTTTGCCAAAATCGCATTATAAGGCGAAAGTAAGTTACAGTTCAGTACCCTATCCTAAAGCTTGCTGTTAGGAGGGAATCTGCAGCTTGCAGTGAAAGCGCTTCCAGAGGGGAGTCTAAGGAGGGCAAACCTTTGATGGTAGCAGCTTCCCTGCGGGAGATACTCTCTTTGCCAAAATCGCATTATTAGGCGAAACTAAGATACAATGCAGTACCTTATCCTAAAGCTTGCTGTTAGGAGGGAATCTGCAGCTTGCAGTGAAAGCGCTTCCAGAGGGGAGTCTAATGAGGGCAAACATTTGATGGTAACAGCTTCCCTGCGGGAGATATTGTCTTTTCCAAAATCGCCTTATTAGGCGAAAGTAAGTTACAATTCAGTACCCTATCCTAAAGCTTGCTGTTAGGAGGGAATCTGCAGCTTGCAGTGAAAGCGCTTCCAGAGGGGAGTCTAATGAGGGCAAACATTTGATGGTAGCAGCTTCCCTGTGGGAGATACTCTCTTTGCAAAAATCGCATTATTAGGCGAAAGTAAGTTACAATTCAGTACCCTATCCTAAAGCTTGCTGTTAGGAGGGAATCTGCAGCTTGCAGTGAAAGCGCTTCCAGAGGGGAGTCTAATGAGGGCAAACATTTGATGGTAGCAGCTTCCCTGCGGGAGATACTCTCTTTTCCAAAATCGCATTATTAGGCGAAAGTAAGTTACAATTCAGTACCCTATCCTAAAGCTTGCTGTTAGGAAGGAATCTGCAGCTTGCAGTGAAAGCGCTTCCAGAGGGGAGTCTAATGAGGGCAAACATTTGATGGTAGCAGCTTCCCTGCGGGAGATATTCTCTTTGCCAAAATCGCCTTATTAGCCGCAGTTAAGTTACAATTCAGTACCCTATCCTAAAGCTTGCTGTTAGGAGGGAATCTGCAGCTTGCAGTGAAAGCGCTTCCAGAGGGGAGTCTAACGAGGGCAAACATTTGATGGTAGCAGCTTCCCTGCAGGATATACTCTCTTTTCCGAAATCGCCTTATTAGCCGCAGTTAAGTTACAATTCAGTACCCTATCCTAAAGCTTGCTGTTAGGAGGGAATCTGCAGCTTGCAGTGAAAGCGCTTCCAGAGGGGAGTCTAATGAGGGCAAACATTTGATGGTAGCAGCTTCCCTGCGGGAGATACTCTCTTTGACAAAATCGCATTATTAGACGAAAGTAAGATACAATTCAGTACCCTATCCTAAAGCTTGCTGTTAGGAGGGAATCTGCAGCTTGCAGTGAAAGCGCTTCCAGAGGGGAGTCTAATGAGGGCAAACATTTGATGGTAGCAGCTTCCCTGCGGGAGATACTCTCTTTGCCATAATCGCATTATTAGGCGAAAGTAAGTTACAATTCAGTACCCTATCCTAAAGCTTGCTGTTAGGAGGGAATCTGCAGCTTGCAGTGAAAGCGCTTCCAGAGGGGAGTCTAACGAGGGCAAACATTTGATGGTAGCAGCTTCCCTGCAGGATATACTCTCTTTTCCGAAATCGCCTTATTAGCTGCAGTTAAGTTACAATTCAGTACCCTATCCTAAAGATTGCTGTTAGGAGGGAATCTGCAGCTTGCAGTGAAAGCGCTTCCAGAGGGGAGTCTAATGAGGGCAAACATTTGATGGTAACAGCTTCCCTGCGGGAGATAGTCTCTTTTCCAAAATCGCCTTATTAGGCGAAAGTAAGTTACAATTCAGTACCCTATCCTAAAGCTTGCTGTTAGGAGGGAATCTGCAGCTTGCAGTGAAAGCGCTTCCAGAGGGGAGTCTAATGAGGGCAAACATTTGATGGTAGCATCTTCCCTGCGGGAGATACTCTCTTTTCCAAAATCGCATTATTAGGCGAAAGTAAGTTACAATTCAGTACCCTATCCTAAAGCTTGCTGTTAGGAAGGAATCTGCAGCTTGCAGTGAAAGCGCTTCCAGAGGGGAGTCTAACGAGGGCAAACATTTGATGGTAGCAGCTTCCCTGCAGGATATACTCTCTTTTCCGAAATCGCCTTATTAGCCGCAGTTAAGTTACAATTCAGTACCCTATCCTAAAGCTTGCTGTTAGGAGGGAATCTGCAGCTTGCAGTGAAAGCGCTTCCAGAGGGGAGTCTAATGAGGGCAAACATTTGATGGTAGCAGCTTCCCTGCGGGAGATAGTCTCTTTGCCAAAATCGCATTATTATACGAAAGTAAGATACAATTCAGTACCCTATCCTAAAGCTTGCTGTTAGGAGGGAATCTGCAGCTTGCAGTGAAAGCGCTTCCAGAGGGGAGTCTAATGAGGGCAAACATTTGATGGTAACAGCTTCCCTTCGGGAGATATTCTCTTTGCCACAATCGCCTTATTAGACGCAGTTAAGTTACAATTCAGTACAGTGTCCTACAGCTTGCTGTTAGGAGGGAATCTGCAGCTTGCAGTGAAAGCGCTTCCAGAGGGGAGTCTAATGAGGGCAAACATTTGATGGTAGCAGCTTCCCTGCGGGAGATACTCTCTTTTCCAAAATCGCATTATAAGGCGAAAGTAAGTTACAGTTCAGTACACTATCCTAAAGCTTGCTGTTAGGAGGGAATCTGCAGCTTGCAGTGAAAGCGCTTCCAGAGGGGAGTCTAAGGAGGGCAAACCTTTGATGGCAGCAGCTTCCCTGCAGGAGATACTCTCTTTGCCAAAATCGCATTATTAGGCGAAACTAAGATACAATGCAGTACCTTATCCTAAAGCTTGCTGTTAGGAGGGAATCTGCAGCTTGCAGTGAAAGCGCTTCCAGAGGGGAGTCTAATGAGGGCAAACATTTGATGGTAACAGCTTCCCTGCGGGAGATAATATCTTTTCCAAAATCGCCTTATTAGGCGAAAGTAAGTTACAATTCAGTACCCTATCCTAAAGCTTGCTGTTAGGAGGGAATCTGCAGCTTGCAGTGAAAGCGCTTCCAGAGGGTAGTCTAATGAGGGCAAACATTTGATGGTAACAGCTTCCCTGCGGGAGATACTCTCTTTGCCAAAATCGCATTATTAGGCGAAAGTAAGTTACAATTCAGTACCCTATCCTAAAGCTTGCTGTTAGGAGGGAATCTGCAGCTTGCAGTGAAAGCGCTTCCAGAGGGGAGTCTAATGAGGGCAAACATTTGATGGTAGCAGCTTCCCTGCGGGAGATACTCTCCTTGCCAAAATCGCCTTATTAGGCGAAAGTAAGTTACAATTCAGTACCCTATCCTAAAGCTTGCTGTTAGGAGGGAATCTGCAGCTTGCAGTGAAAGCGCTTCCAGAGGGGAGTCTAATGAGGGCAAACATTTGATGGTAGCAGCTTCCCTGCGGGAGATACTCTCTTTGCCAAAATCGCATTATTAGGCGAAAGTAAGTTACAATTCAGTACCCTATCCTAAAGCTTGCTGTTAGGAGGGAATCTGCAGCTTGCAGTGAAAGCGCTTCCAGAGGGGAGTCTAATGAGGGCAAACATTTGATGGTAGCAGCTTCCCTGTGGGAGATACTCTCTTTGCCAAAATCGCATTATTATACGCAGTTAAGTTACAATTCAGTACCCTATCCTAAAGCTTGCTGTTAGGAGGGAATCTGCAACTTGCAGTGAAAGCGCTTCCAGAGGGGAGTCTAATGAGGGCAAATATTTGATGGTAGCATCTTCCCTGCGGGAGATATTCTCTTTTCCAAAATCGCCTTATTAGGCGAAAGTAAGTTACAATTCAGTACCCTATCCTAAAGCTTGCTGTTAGGAGGGAATCTGCAGCTTGCAGTGAAAGCACTTCCAGAGGGGAGTCTAATGAGGGCAAATATTTGATAGTAGCATCTTCCCTGCGGGAGATATTCTCTTTGCCAAAATCGCCTCTTTAGCCGCAGTTAAGTTACAATTCAGTACAGTGTCCTACAGCTTGCTGTTAGGAGGGAATCTGCAGCTTGCAGTGAAAGCGCTTCCAGAGGGGAGTCTAATGAGGGCAAACATTTGATGGTAGCAGCTTCCCTGCGGGAGATACTCTCTTTGCCAAAATCGCATTATTAGGCGAAAGTAAGTTACAATTCAGTACCCTATCCTAAAGCTTGCTGTTAGGAGGGAATCTGCAGCTTGCAGTGAAAGCGCTTCCAGAGGGGAGTCTAATGAGGGCAAATATTTGATGGTAGCATCTTCTCTGCGGGAGATATTCTCTTTGCCAAAATCGCCTTATTAGCCGCAGTTAAGTTACAATTCAGTACCCTATCCTAAGGCTTGCTGTTAGGAGGGAATCTGCAGCTTGCAGTGAAAGCGCTTCCAGAGGGGAGTCTAATGAGGGCAAACATTTGATGGTAGCAGCTTCCCTGCAGGATATACTCTCTTTTCCGAAATCGCCTTATTAGCCGCAGTTAAGATACAATTCAGTACCCTATCCTAAAGCTTGCTGTTAGGAGGGAATCTGCAGCTTGCAGTGAAAGCGCTTCCAGAGGGGAGTCTAATGAGGGCAAACATTTGATGGTAGCAGCTTCCCTGCGGGAGATAGTCTCTTTGCCATAATCGCATTATTAGGCGAAAGTAAGTTACAATTCAGTACACTATCCTAAAGCTTGCTGTTAGGAGGGAATCTGCAGCTTGCAGTGAAAGCGCTTCCAGAGGGGAGTATAATGAGGGCAAACATTTGATGGTAACAGCTTCCCTGCGGGAGATATTCTCTTTGCCACAATCGCCTTATTAGACGCAGTTAAGTTACAATTCAGTACCCTATCCTAAAGCTTGCTGTTAGGAGGGAATCTGCAGCTTGCAGTGAAAGCGCTTCCAGAGGGGAGTCTAATGAGGGCAAATATTTGATGGTAGCATCTTCCCTGCGGGAGATATTCTCTTTTCCAAAATCGCCTTATTAGGCGAAAGTAAGTTACAATTCAGTACCCTATCCTAAAGCTTGCTGTTAGGAGGGAATCTGCAGCTTGCAGTGAAAGCGCTTCCAGAGGGGAGTCTAATGAGGGCAAACATTTGATGGTAGCATCTTCCCTGCGGGAGATACTCTCTTTGCCAAAATCGCATTATTAGCCGCAGTTAAGTAAAATTCAGTACACTATCCTAAAGCTTGCTGTTAGGAGGGAATCTGCAGCTTGCAGTGAAAGCGCTTCCAGAGTGGAGTCTAATGAGGGCAAATACTTGATGGTAGCATCTTCCCTGCGGGAGATATTCTCTTTGCCAAAATCGCCTTATTAGCCGCAGTTAAGTTACAATTCAGTACCCTATCCTAAAGTTTGCTGTTAGGAGGGAATCTGCAGCTTGCAGTGAAAGCGCTTCCAGAGGGGAGTCTAATGAGGGCAAACATTTGATGGTAGCAGCTTCCCTACGGGAGATACTCTCTTTGCCAAAATCGCATTATTAGGCGAAAGTAAGTTACAATTCAGTACCCTATCCTAAATCTTGCTGTTAGGAGGGAATCTGCAGCTTGCAGTGAAAGCGCTTCCAGAGGGGAGTCTAATGAGGGCAAATATTTGATGGTAGCATCTTCCCTGCAGGAGATATTCTCTTTGCCAAAATCGTCTTATTATCCGCAGTTAAGTTACAATTCAGTACCCTATCCTAAAGCTTGCTGTTAGGAAGGAATCTGCAGCTTGCAGTGAAAGCGCTTCCAGAGGGGAGTCTAATGAGGGCAAACCTTTGATGGTAGCAGCTTCCCTGCGGGAGATACTCTCTTTGCTAAAATAGCATTATTAGGCGAAAATAAGATACAATGCAGTACCCTATCCTAAAGCTTGCTGTTAGGAGGGAATCTGCAGCTTGCAGTGAAAGCGGTTCCAGAGGGCTGTCTAATGAGGGCAAACATTTGATGGTAGCAGCTTCCCTGCGGGAGATACTCTCTTTGCCAAAATCGCATTATTACGCGAAAGTAAGTTACAATTCAGTACCCTATCCTAAATCTTGCTGTTAGGTGGGAATCTGCCGCTTGCAGTGAAAGCGCTTCCAGAGGGGAGTCTAATGAGGGCAAACATTTGATGGTAGCAGCTTCCCTGCGGGAGATATTCTCATTGCCAAAATCGCCTTATTAGACGCAGTTAAGTTACAATTCAGTACCCTGTCCTACAGCTTGCTGTTAGGTGGGAATCTGCCGCTTGCAGTGAAAGCGCTTCCAGAGGGAAGTCTAATGAGGGCAAACATTTGATGGTAGCAGCTTCCCTGCGGGAGATACTCTCTTTGCCAAAATCGCTTTATTAGGCGAAAGTAAGTTACAATTCAGTACCCTATCCTAAAGCTTGCTGTTAGGAGGGAATCTGCAGCTTGCAGTGAAAGCGCTTCCAGAGGGGAGTCTAATGAGGGCAAATATTTGATGGTAGCAGCTTCCCTGCGGGAGATACTCTCTTTGCCAAAATCGCATTATTAGGCGAAAGTAAGTTACAATTCAGAACACTTTCCTAAAGCTTGCTGTTAGGAGGGAATCTGCAGCTTGCAGTGAAAGCGCTTCCAGAGGGGAGTCTAATGAGGGCAAACATTTGATGGTAGCAGCTTCCCTGCGGGAGATACTCTCTTTGCCAAAATCGCATTACTAGGCGAAAGTAAGTTACAATTCAGTACCATATCATAAAGCTTGCTGTTTGGAGGGAATCTGCAGCTTGCAGTGAAAGCGCTTCCAGAGGGGAGTCTAAGGAGGGCAAACATTTGATGGTAGCAGCTTCCCTGCGGGAGATACTCTCTTTGCCAAAATCGCTTTATTAGGCGAAAGTAAGTTACAATTCAGTACCCTATCCTAAAGCTTGCTGTTAGGAGGGAATCTGCAGCTTGCAGTGAAAGCGCTTCCAGAGGGGAGTCTAATGAGGGCAAACATTTGATGGTAGCAGCTTCCCTGCGGGAGATACTCTCTTTGCCAAAATCGCATTATTAGGCGAAAGTAAGTTACAATTCAGAACACTTTCCTAAAGCTTGCTGTTAGGAGGGAATCTGCAGCTTGCAGTGAAAGCGCTTCCAGAGGGGAGTCTAATGAGGGCAAACATTTGATGGTAGCAGCTTCCCTGCGGGAGATATTCTCTTTGCCATAATCACCTTATTAGCCGCAGTTAAGTTACAATTCAGTACCCTATCCTAAAGCTTGCTGTTAGGAGGGAATCTGCAGCTTGCAGTGAAAGCGCTTCCAGAGGGGAGTCTAATGAGGGCAAACATTTGATGGTAGCAGCTTCCCTGCGGGAGATACTCTCTTTGCCAAAATCGCATTATTAGGCGAAAGTAAGTTACAATTCAGTACTCTAACCTAAAGTTGCTGTTAGGAGGGAATCTGCAGCTTGCAGTGAAAGCGCTTCCAGAGGGGAGTCTAACGAGGGCAAAAATTTGATGGTTGCAGCTTCCCTGCGGGAGATACTCTCTTTGCCAAAATCGCCTTATTAGCCGCAGTTAAGTTACAATTCAGTACCCTATCCTAAATCTTGCTGTTAGGAGGGAATCTGCAGCTTGCAGTGAAAGCGCATCCAGAGGGGAGTCTAATGATGGCAAACATTTGATGGTAGCAGCTTCCCTGCGGGAGATACTCTCTTTGCCAAAATCGCATTATTAGCCGCAGTTAAGTTACAATTCAGTACCCTATCCTAAAGCTTGCTGTTAGGAGGGAATCTGCAGCTTGCAGTGAAAGCGCTTCCAGAGGGGTGTCTAATGAGGGCAAACATTTGATGGTAGCAGCTTCCCTGCGGGAGATACTGTCTTTGCCAAAATCGCCTTATTAGCCGCAGTTAAGTTACAATTCAGTACCCTATCCTAAAGCTTGCTGTTAGGAGGGAATCTGCAGCTTGCAGTGAAAGCGCTTCCAGAGGGGTGTCTAATGAGGGCAAACATTTGATGGTAGCAGCTTCCCTGCGGGAGATACTGTCTTTGCCAAAATCGCCTTATTAGCCGCAGTTAAGTTACAATTCAGTACCCTATCCTAAAGCTTGCTGTTAGGAGGGAATCTGCAGCTTGCAGTGAAAGCGCTTCCAGAGGGTAGTCTAATGAGGGCAAATATTTGATGGTAGCAGCTTCCCTGCGGGAGATACTCTCTTTGCCAAAATCGCATTATTAGGCGAAAGTAAGTTACAATTCAGTACCCTATCCTAAAGCTTGTTGTTAGGAGGGAATCTGCAGCTTGCAGTGAAAGCGCTTCCAGAGGGGAGTCTAATGAGGGCAAAAATTTGATGGTAGCAGCTTCCCTGCGGGAGATACTCTCTTTGCCATAATCGCATTATTAGGCGAAAGTAAGTTACAATTCAGTACCCTATCCTAAAGCTTGCTGTTAGGAGGGAATCTGCAGCTTGCAGTGAAAGCGCTTCCAGAGGGGAGTCTAATGAGGGCAAACATTTGATGGTAGCAGCTTCCCTGCGGGAGATACTCTCTTTGCCAAAATCGCATTATTAGGCGAAAGTAAGTTACAATTCAGAACACTTTCCTAAAGCTTGCTGTTAGGAGGGAATCTGCAGCTTGCAGTGAAAGCGCTTCCAGAGGGGAGTCTAATGAGGGCAAACATTTGATGGTAGCAGCTTCCCTGCGGGAGATACTCTCTTTGCCAAAATCGCATTATTAGCCGCAGTTAAGTTACAATTCAGTACCCTATCCTAAAGCTTGCTGTTAGGAGGGAATCTGCAGCTTGCAGTGAAAGCGCTTCCAGAGGGGAGTCTAATGAGGGCAAACATTTGATGGTAGCAGCTTCCCTGCGGGAGATACTCTCTTTGCCAAAATCGCCTTATTAGCCGCAGTTAAGTTACAATTCAGTACCCTATCCTAAAGCTTGCTGTTAGGAGGGAATCTGCAGCTTGCAGTGAAAGCGCATCCAGAGGGGAGTCTAATGATGGCAAACATTTGATGGTAGCAGCTTCCCTGCGGGAGATACTCTCTTTGCCAAAATCGCATTATTAGCCGCAGTTAAGTTACAATTCAGTACCCTATCCTAAAGCTTGCTGTTAGGAGGGAATCTGCAGCTTGCAGTGAAAGCGCTTCCAGAGGGGTGTCTAATGAGGGCAAACATTTGATGGTAGCAGCTTCCCTGCGGGAGATACTCTCTTTGCCAAAATCGCATTATTAGGCGAAAGTAAGTTACAATTCAGTACCCTATCCTAAAGCTTGCTGTTAGGAGGGAATCTGCAGCTTGCAGTGAAAGCGCTTCCAGAGGGGAGTCTAATGAGGGCAAACATTTGATGGTAGCAGCTTCCCTGCGGGAGATACTCTCTTTGCCAAAATCGCATTACTAGGCAAAAGTAAGTTACAATTCAGTACCCTATCCTAAAGCTTGCTGTTAGGAGGGAATCTGCAGCTTGCAGTGAAAGCGCTTCCAGAGGGGAGTCTAATGAGGGAAACATTTGATGGTAGCAGCTTCCCTGCGGGAGATACTCTCTTTGCCAAAATCGCATTACTAGGCGAAAGTAAGTTACAATTCAGTACCATATCATAAAACTTGCTGTTAGGAGGGAATCTGCAGCTTGCAGTGAAAGCGCTTCCAGAGGGGAGTCTAATGAGGGCAAATATTTGATGGTAGCAGCTTACCTGCGGGATATATTCTCTTTGCCAAAATCGCATTATTAGCCGCAGTTAAGTTACAATTCAGTACCCTATCCTAAAGCTTGCTGTTAGGAGGGAATCTGCAGCTTGCAGTGAAAGCGCTTCCAGAGGGGAGTCTAATGAGGGCAAATATTTGATGGTAGCAGCTTCCCTGCGGGAGATAGTCTCTTTGCCAAAATCGCATTATTAGGCGAAAGTAAGTTACAATTCAGTACCCTATCCTAAAGCTTGCTGTTAGGAGGGAATCTGCAGCTTGCAGTGAAAGCGCTTCCAGAGGGGAGTCTAATGAGGGCAAACATTTGATGGTAGCAGCTTCTCTGCGGGAGATACTCTCTTTGCCAAAATCGCATTATTAGGCGAAAGTAAGTTACAATTCAGTACCCTATCCTAAAGCTTGCTGTTAGGAAGGAATCTGCAGCTTGCAGTGAAAGCGCTTCCAGAGGGGAGTCTAATGAGGGAAAAGATTTGATGGTAGCAGCTTCCCTGCGGGAGATATTCTCTTTGCCATAATCACCTTATTAGCCGCAGTTAAGTTACAATTCAGTACCCTATCCTAAAGCTTGCTGTTAGGAGGGAATCTGCAGCTTGCAGTGAAAGCGCTTCCAGAGGGGAGTCTAAGGAGGGCAAACATTTGATGGTAGCAGCTTCCCTGCGGGAGATACTCTCTTTGCCAAAATCGCATTATTAGGCGAAAGTAAGTTACAATTCAGTACTCTAACCTAAAGTTGCTGTTAGGAGGGAATCTGCAGCTTGCAGTGAAAGCGCTTCCAGAGGGGAGTCTAACGAGGGCAAAAATTTGATGGTAGCAGCTTCCCTGCGGGAGATACTCTCTTTGCCAAAATCGCCTTATTAGCCGCAGTTAATTTACAATTCAGTACCCTATCCTAAAGCTTGCTGTTAGGAAGGAATCTGCAGCTTGCAGTGAAAGCGCTTCCAGAGGGGAGTCTAATGAGGGCAAAACTTTGATGGTAGCAGCTTCCCTGCGGGAGATACTCTCTTTGCTAAAATAGCATTATTAGTCGAAAATAATATACAATGCAGTACCCTATCCTAAAGCTTGCTGTTAGGAGGGAATCTGCAGCTTGCAGTGAAAGCGCTTCCAGAGGGCTGTCTAATGAGGGCAAACATTTGATGGTAGCAGCTTCCCTGCGGGAGATACTCTCTTTGCCAAAATCGCCTTATTAGGCGAAAGTAAGTTAGCATTCAGTACCCTATCCTAAAGCTTGCTGTTAGGAGGGAATCTGCAGCTTGCAGTGAAAGCGCTTCCAGAGGGGAGTCTAAGGAGGGCAAACATTTGATGGTAGCAGCTTCCCTGCGGGAGATACTCTCTTTGCCAAAATCGCATTATTACGCGAAAGTAAGTTACAATTCAGTACCCTTTCCTAAAGCTTGTTGTTAGGTGGGAATCTGCCGCTTGCAGTGAAAGCGCTTCCAGAGGGGAGTCTAATGAGGGAAACATTTGATGGTAGCAGCTTCCCTGCGGGAGATATTCTCTTTGCCAAAATCGCATTATTAGGCGGAAGTAAGATACAATTCAGTACCCTATCCTAAAGCTTGCTGTTAGGAGGGAATCTGCAGCTTGCAGTGAAAGCGCTTCCAGAGGGGAGTCTAATGAGGGCAAACGTTTGATGGTAGCAGCTTCCCTGCGGGAGATACTCTCTTTGCCAAAATCGCCTTATTAGCCGCAGTTAAGATTCAATTCAGTACACTATCCTAAAGCTTGCTGTTAGGAGGGAATCTGCAGCTTGCAGTGAAAGCGCTTCCAGAGGGGAGTCTAATGAGGGCAAACATTTGATGGTAGCAGCTTCCCTGCGGGAGATACTCTCTTTGCCAAAATCGCTTTATTAGGCGAAAGTAAGTTACAATTCAGTACCCTATCCTAAAGCTTGCTGTTAGGAGGGAATCTGCAGCTTGCAGTGAAAGCGCTTCCAGAGGGGAGTCTAATGAGGGCAAACATTTGATGGTAGCAGCTTCCCTGCGGGAGATACTCTCTTTGCCAAAATCGCATTATTAGGCGAAAGTAAGTTACAATTCAGTACCCTATCCTAAAGCTTGCTGTTAGGAGGGAATCTGCAGCTTGCAGTGAAAGCGCTTCCAGAGGGGAGTCTAATGAGGGCAAATATTTGATGGTAGCAGCTTCCCTGCGGGAGATACTCTCTTTGCCAAAATCGCATTATTAGGCGAAAGTAAGTTACAATTCAGAACACTTTCCTAAAGCTTGCTGTTAGGAGGGAATCTGCAGCTTGCAGTGAAAGCGCTTCCAGAGGGGAGTCTAATGAGGGCAAACATTTGATGGTAGCAGCTTCCCTGCGGGAGATACTCTCTTTGCCAAAATCGCATTACTAGGCGAAAGTAAGATACAATTCAGTACCATATCATAAAGCTTGCTGTTAGGAGGGAATCTGCAGCTTGCAGTGAAAGCGCTTCCAGAGGGGAGTCTAAGGAGGGCAAACATTTGATGGTAGCAGCTTCCCTGCGGGAGATACTCTCTTTGCCAAAATCGCTTTATTAGGCGAAAGTAAGTTACAATTCAGTACCCTATCCTAAAGCTTGCTGTTAGGAGGGAATCTGCAGCTTGCAGTGAAAGCGCTTCCAGAGGGGAGTCTAATGAGGGCAAACATTTGATGGTAGCAGCTTCCCTGCGGGAGATACTCTCTTTGCCACAATCGCATTATTAGGCGAAAGTAAGTTACAATTCAGTACCCTATCCTAAAGCTTGCTGTTAGGAGGGAATCTGCAGCTTGCAGTGAAAGCGCTTCCAGAGGGGAGTCTAATGAGGGCAAAAATTTGATGGTAGCAGCTTCCCTACGGGAGATACTCTCTTTGCCATAATCGCATTATTAGGCGAAAGTAAGTTACAATTCAGTACCCTATCCTAAAGCTTGCTGTTAGGAGGGAATCTGCAGCTTGCAGTGAAAGCGCTTCCAGAGGGGAGTCTAATGAGGGCAAACATTTGATGGTAGCAGCTTCCCTGCGGGAGATACTCTCTTTGCCAAAATCGCATTATTAGGCGAAAGTAAGTTACAATTCAGAACACTTTCCTAAAGCTTGCTGTTAGGAGGGAATCTGCAGCTTGCAGTGAAAGCGCTTCCAGAGGGGAGTCTAATGAGGGCAAACATTTGATGGTAGCAGCTTCCCTGCGGGAGATACTCTCTTTGCCAAAATCGCATTATTAGCCGCAGTTAAGTTACAATTCAGTACCCTATCCTAAAGCTTGCTGTTAGGAGGGAATCTGCAGCTTGCAGTGAAAGCGCTTCCAGAGGGGAGTCTAATGAGGGCAAACATTTGATGGTAGCAGCTTCCCTGCGGGAGATATTCTCTTTGCCATAATCACCTTATTAGCCGCAGTTAAGTTACAATTCAGTACCCTATCCTAAAGCTTGCTGTTAGGAGGGAATCTGCAGCTTGCAGTGAAAGCGCTTCCAGAGGGGAGTCTAATGAGGGCAAACATTTGATGGTAGCAGCTTCCCTGCGGGAGATACTCTCTTTGCCAAAATCGCATTATTAGGCGAAAGTAAGTTACAATTCAGTACTCTAACCTAAAGTTGCTGTTAGGAGGGAATCTGCAGCTTGCAGTGAAAGCGCTTCCAGAGGGGAGTCTAACGAGGGCAAAAATTTGATGGTTGCAGCTTCCCTGCGGGAGATACTCTCTTTGCCAAAATCGCCTTATTAGCCGCAGTTAAGTTACAATTCAGTACCCTATCCTAAATCTTGCTGTTAGGAGGGAATCTGCAGCTTGCAGTGAAAGCGCATCCAGAGGGGAGTCTAATGATGGCAAACATTTGATGGTAGCAGCTTCCCTGCGGGAGATACTCTCTTTGCCAAAATCGCATTATTAGCCGCAGTTAAGTTACAATTCAGTACCCTATCCTAAAGCTTGCTGTTAGGAGGGAATCTGCAGCTTGCAGTGAAAGCGCTTCCAGAGGGGTGTCTAATGAGGGCAAACATTTGATGGTAGCAGCTTCCCTGCGGGAGATACTGTCTTTGCCAAAATCGCCTTATTAGCCGCAGTTAAGTTACAATTCAGTACCCTATCCTAAAGCTTGCTGTTAGGAGGGAATCTGCAGCTTGCAGTGAAAGCGCTTCCAGAGGGGTGTCTAATGAGGGCAAACATTTGATGGTAGCAGCTTCCCTGCGGGAGATACTGTCTTTGCCAAAATCGCCTTATTAGCCGCAGTTAAGTTACAATTCAGTACCCTATCCTAAAGCTTGCTGTTAGGAGGGAATCTGCAGCTTGCAGTGAAAGCGCTTCCAGAGGGTAGTCTAATGAGGGCAAATATTTGATGGTAGCAGCTTCCCTGCGGGAGATACTCTCTTTGCCAAAATCGCATTATTAGGCGAAAGTAAGTTACAATTCAGTACCCTATCCTAAAGCTTGCTGTTAGGAGGGAATCTGCAGCTTGCAGTGAAAGCGCTTCCAGAGGGGAGTCTAATGAGGGCAAAAATTTGATGGTAGCAGCTTCCCTGCGGGAGATACTCTCTTTGCCATAATCGCATTATTAGGCGAAAGTAAGTTACAATTCAGTACCCTATCCTAAAGCTTGCTGTTAGGAGGGAATCTGCAGCTTGCAGTGAAAGCGCTTCCAGAGGGGAGTCTAATGAGGGCAAACATTTGATGGTAGCAGCTTCCCTGCGGGAGATACTCTCTTTGCCAAAATCGCATTATTAGGCGAAAGTAAGTTACAATTCAGAACACTTTCCTAAAGCTTGCTGTTAGGAGGGAATCTGCAGCTTGCAGTGAAAGCGCTTCCAGAGGGGAGTCTAATGAGGGCAAACATTTGATGGTAGCAGCTTCCCTGCGGGAGATACTCTCTTTGCCAAAATCGCATTATTAGCCGCAGTTAAGTTACAATTCAGTACCCTATCCTAAAGCTTGCTGTTAGGAGGGAATCTGCAGCTTGCAGTGAAAGCGCTTCCAGAGGGGAGTCTAAGGAGGGCAAACATTTGATGGTAGCAGCTTCCCTGCGGGAGATACTCTCTTTGCCAAAATCGCCTTATTAGCCGCAGTTAAGTTACAATTCAGTACCCTATCCTAAAGCTTGCTGTTAGGAGGGAATCTGCAGCTTGCAGTGAAAGCGCATCCAGAGGGGAGTCTAATGATGGCAAACATTTGATGGTAGCAGCTTCCCTGCGGGAGATACTCTCTTTGCCAAATCGCATTATTAGCCGCAGTTAAGTTTACAATTCAGTACCCTATCCTAAAGCTTGCTGTTAGGAGGGAATCTGCAGCTTGCAGTGAAAGCGCTTCCAGAGGGGTGTCTAATGAGGGCAAACATTTGATGGTAGCAGCTTCCCTGCGGGAGATACTCTCTTTGCCAAAATCGCATTATTAGGCGAAAGTAAGTTACAATTCAGTACCCTATCCTAAAGCTTGCTGTTAGGAGGGAATCTGCAGCTTGCAGTGAAAGCGCTTCCAGAGGGGAGTCTAATGAGGGCAAACATTTGATGGTAGCAGCTTCCCTGCGGGAGATACTCTCTTTGCCAAAATCGCATTACTAGGCAAAAGTAAGTTACAATTCAGTACCCTATCCTAAAGCTTGCTGTTAGGAGGGAATCTGCAGCTTGCAGTGAAAGCGCTTCCAGAGGGGAGTCTAATGAGGGAAACATTTGATGGTAGCAGCTTCCCTGCGGGAGATACTCTCTTTGCCAAAATCGCATTACTAGGCGAAAGTAAGTTACAATTCAGTACCATATCATAAAACTTGCTGTTAGGAGGGAATCTGCAGCTTGCAGTGAAAGCGCTTCCAGAGGGGAGTCTAATGAGGGCAAATATTTGATGGTAGCAGCTTACCTGCGGGATATATTCTCTTTGCCAAAATCGCATTATTAGCCGCAGTTAAGTTACAATTCAGTACCCTATCCTAAAGCTTGCTGTTAGGAGGGAATCTGCAGCTTGCAGTGAAAGCGCTTCCAGAGGGGAGTCTAATGAGGGCAAATATTTGATGGTAGCAGCTTCCCTGCGGGAGATAGTCTCTTTGCCAAAATCGCATTATTAGGCGAAAGTAAGTTACAATTCAGTACCCTATCCTAAAGCTTGCTGTTAGGAGGGAATCTGCAGCTTGCAGTGAAAGCGCTTCCAGAGGGGAGTCTAATGAGGGCAAACATTTGATGGTAGCAGCTTCTCTGCGGGAGATACTCTCTTTGCCAAAATCGCATTATTAGGCGAAAGTAAGTTACAATTCAGTACCCTATCCTAAAGCTTGCTGTTAGGAGGGAATCTGCAGCTTGCAGTGAAAGCGCTTCCAGAGGGGAGTCTAATGAGGGAAAAGATTTGATGGTAGCAGCTTCCCTGCGGGAGATATTCTCTTTGCCATAATCACCTTATTAGCCGCAGTTAAGTTACAATTCAGTACCCTATCCTAAAGCTTGCTGTTAGGAGGGAATCTGCAGCTTGCAGTGAAAGCGCTTCCAGAGGGGAGTCTAAGGAGGGCAAACATTTGATGGTAGCAGCTTCCCTGCGGGAGATACTCTCTTTGCCAAAATCGCATTATTAGGCGAAAGTAAGTTACAATTCAGTACTCTAACCTAAAGTTGCTGTTAGGAGGGAATCTGCAGCTTGCAGTGAAAGCGCTTCCAGAGGGGAGTCTAACGAGGGCAAAAATTTGATGGTAGCAGCTTCCCTGCGGGAGATACTCTCTTTGCCAAAATCGCCTTATTAGCCGCAGTTAATTTACAATTCAGTACCCTATCCTAAAGCTTGCTGTTAGGAAGGAATCTGCAGCTTGCAGTGAAAGCGCTTCCAGAGGGGAGTCTAATGAGGGCAAAACTTTGATGGTAGCAGCTTCCCTGCGGGAGATACTCTCTTTGCTAAAATAGCATTATTAGTCGAAAATAATATACAATGCAGTACCCTATCCTAAAGCTTGCTGTTAGGAGGGAATCTGCAGCTTGCAGTGAAAGCGCTTCCAGAGGGCTGTCTAATGAGGGCAAACATTTGATGGTAGCAGCTTCCCTGCGGGAGATACTCTCTTTGCCAAAATCGCCTTATTAGGCGAAAGTAAGTTAGCATTCAGTACCCTATCCTAAAGCTTGCTGTTAGGAGGGAATCTGCAGCTTGCAGTGAAAGCGCTTCCAGAGGGGAGTCTAAGGAGGGCAAACATTTGATGGTAGCAGCTTCCCTGCGGGAGATACTCTCTTTGCCAAAATCGCATTATTACGCGAAAGTAAGTTACAATTCAGTACCCTTTCCTAAAGCTTGTTGTTAGGTGGGAATCTGCCGCTTGCAGTGAAAGCGCTTCCAGAGGGGAGTCTAATGAGGGAAACATTTGATGGTAGCAGCTTCCCTGCGGGAGATATTCTCTTTGCCAAAATCGCATTATTAGGCGGAAGTAAGATACAATTCAGTACCCTATCCTAAAGCTTGCTGTTAGGAGGGAATCTGCAGCTTGCAGTGAAAGCGCTTCCAGAGGGGAGTCTAATGAGGGCAAACGTTTGATGGTAGCAGCTTCCCTGCGGGAGATACTCTCTTTGCCAAAATCGCCTTATTAGCCGCAGTTAAGATTCAATTCAGTACACTATCCTAAAGCTTGCTGTTAGGAGGGAATCTGCAGCTTGCAGTGAAAGCGCTTCCAGAGGGGAGTCTAATGAGGGCAAACATTTGATGGTAGCAGCTTCCCTGCGGGAGATACTCTCTTTGCCAAAATCGCTTTATTAGGCGAAAGTAAGTTACAATTCAGTACCCTATCCTAAAGCTTGCTGTTAGGAGGGAATCTGCAGCTTGCAGTGAAAGCGCTTCCAGAGGGGAGTCTAATGAGGGCAAACATTTGATGGTAGCAGCTTCCCTGCGGGAGATACTCTCTTTGCCAAAATCGCATTATTAGGCGAAAGTAAGTTACAATTCAGTACCCTATCCTAAAGCTTGCTGTTAGGAGGGAATCTGCAGCTTGCAGTGAAAGCGCTTCCAGAGGGGAGTCTAACGAGGGTAAACATTTGATGGTAGCAGCTTCCCTGCGGGAGATATTCTCTTTGCCATAATCGCATTATTAGGCGAAAGTAAGTTACAATTCAGTACCCTATCCTAAAGCTTGCTGTTAGGAGGGAATCTGCAGCTTGCAGTGAAAGCGCTTCCAGAGGGGAGTCTAACGAGGGCAAACATTTGATGGTAGCAGCTTCCCTGCGGGAGATACTCTCTTTGCCAAAATCGCCTTATTAGCCGCAGTTAAGTTACAATTCAGTACCCTATCCTAAAGCTTGCTGTTAGGAGGGAATCTGCAGCTTGCAGTGAAAGCGCTTCCAGAGGGGAGTCTAATGAGGGCAAACATTTGATGGTAGCAGCTTCCCTGCGGGAGATACTCTCTTTTCCAAAATCGCATTACTAGGCGAAAGTAAGTTACAATTCAGTACCATATCATAAAGCTTGCTGTTAGGAGGGAATCTGCAGCTTGCAGTGAAAGCGCTTCCAGAGGGGAGTCTAATGAGGGCAAATATTTGATGGTAGCAGCTTCCCTGCGGGAGATATTCTGTTTGCAAAAATCGCCTTATTAGCCGCAGTTAAGTTACAATTCAGTACCCTATCCTAAAGCTTGCTGTTAGGAGGGAATCTGCAGCTTGCAGTGAAAGCGCTTCCAGAGGGGAGTCTAATGAGGGCAAATATTTCATGGTAGCAGCTTCCCTGCGGGAGATACTCTCTTTGCCAAAATCGCATTATTAGCCGCAGTTAAGTTACAATTCAGTACCCTATCCTAAAGCTTGCTGTTAGGAGGGAATCTGCAGCTTGCAGTGAAAGCGCTTCCAGAGGGGAGTCTAATGAGGGCAAATATTTGATGGTAGCAGCTTCCCTGCGGGAGATATTCTCTTTGCGATAATCACGTTATTAGCCGCAGTTAAGTTACAATTCAGTACACTATCCTAAAGCTTGCTGTTAGGAGGGAATCTGCAGCTTGCAGTGAAAGCGCTTCCAGAGGGGAGTCTAATGAGGGCAAACCTTTGATGGTAGCAGCTTCCCTGCGGGAGATACTCTCTTTGATAAAATAGCATTATTAGGCGAAAATAAGATACAATGCAGTACCCTATCCTAAAGCTTGCTGTTAGGAGGGAATCTGCAGCTTGCAGTGAAAGCGCTTCCAGAGGGCTGTCTAATGAGGGCAAACATTTGATGGTAGCAGCTTCCCTGCGGGAGATCGTCTCTTTGCCAAAATCGCATTATTAGGCGAAAGTAAGTTACAATTCAGTACCCTATCCTAAAGCTTGTTGTTAGGTGGGAATCTGCCGCTTGCAGTGAAAGCGCTTCCAGAGGGGAGTGTAATGAGGGCAAACATTTTATGGTAGCAGCTTCCCTGCGGGAGATATTCTATTTGCCAATATCGCCTTATTAGACGCAGTTAAGTTACAATTCAGTACCCTATCCTAAAGCTTGTTGTTAGGTGGGAATCTGCCGCTTGCAGTGAAAGCGCTTCCAGAGGGGAGTCTAATGAGGGAAACATTTGATGGTAGCAGCTTCCCTGCGGGAGATATTCTCTTTGCCAAAATCGCATTATTAGGCGAAAGTAAGATACAATTCAGTACCCTATCCTAAAGCTTGCTGTTAGGAGGGAATCTGCAGCTTGCAGTGAAAGCGCTTCCAGAGGGGAGTCTAATGAGGGCAAACATTTGATGGTAGCAGCTTCCCTGCGGGAGATACTCTCTTTGCCAAAATCGCCTTATTAGCCGCAGTTAAGATACAATTCAGTACCCTATCCTAAAGCTTGCTGTTAGGAGGGAATCTGCAGCTTGCAGTGAAAGCGCTTCCAGAGGGGAGTCTAATGAGGGCAAACATTTGATGGTAGCAGCTTCCCTGCGGGAGATACTCTCTTTGCCAAAATCGCTTTATTAGGCGAAAGTAAGTTACAATTCAGTACCCTATCCTAAAGCTTGCTGTTAGGAGGGAATCTGCAGCTTGCAGTGAAAGCGCTTCCAGAGGGGAGTCTAATGAGGGCAAACATTTGATGGTAGCAGCTTCCCTGCGGGAGATACTCTCTTTGCCAAAATCGCATTATTAGGCGAAAGTAAGTTACAATTCAGTACCCTATCCTAAAGCTTGCTGTTAGGAGGGAATCTGCAGCTTGCAGTGAAAGCGCTTCCAGAGGGGAGTCTAACGAGGGCAAACATTTGATGGTAGCAGCTTCCCTGCGGGAGATATTCTCTTTGCCATAATCGCATTATTAGGCGAAAGTAAGTTACAATTCAGTACCCTATCCTAAAGCTTGCTGTTAGGAGGGAATCTGCAGCTTGCAGTGAAAGCGCTTCCAGAGGGGAGTCTAATGAGGGCAAACATTTGATGGTAGCAGCTTCCCTGCGGGAGATACTCTCTTTGCCAAAATCGCATTATTAGCCGAAAGTAAGTTACAATTCAGTACCCTATCCTAAAGCTTGCTGTTAGGAGGGAATCTGCAGCTTGCAGTGAAAGCGCTTCCAGAGGGGAGTCTAATGAGGGCAAACATTTGATGGTAGCAGCTTCCCTGCGGGAGATACTCTCTTTGCCAGAATCGCCTTATTAGCCGCAGTTAAGTTACAATTCAGTACCCTATCCTAAAGCTTGCTGTTAGGAGGGAATCTGCAGCTTGCAGTGAAAGCGCTTCCAGAGGGGAGTCTAATGAGGGCAAACATTTGATGGTAGCATCTTCCCTGCGGGAGATACTCTCTTTTCCAAAATCGCATTACTAGGCGAAAGTAAGTTACAATTCAGTACCATATCATAAAGCTTGCTGTTAGGAGGGAATCTGCAGCTTGCAGTGAAAGCGCTTCCAGAGGGGAGTCTCATGAGGGCAAATATTTGATGGTAGCAGCTTCCCTGCGGGATATATTCTCTTTGCCAAAATCGCCTTATTAGCCGCAGTTAAGTTACAATTCAGTACACTGTCCTACAGCTTGCTGTTAGGAGGGAATCTGCAGCTTGCAGTGAAAGCGCTTCCAGAGGGGAGTCTAATGAGGGCAAATATTTGATGGTAGCAGCTTCCCTGCGGGAGATACTCTCTTTGCCAAAATCGCCTTATTAGCCGCAGTTAAGTTACAATTCAGTACCCTATCCTAAAGCTTGCTGTTAGGAGGGAATCTGCAGCTTGCAGTGAAAGCGCTTCCAGAGGGGAGTCTAATGAGGGCAAACATTTGATGGTAGCAGCTTCCCTGCGGGAGATACTCTCTTTGCCAAAATCGCATTATTAGCCGCAGTTAAGTTACAATTCAGTACCATATACTAAAGCTTGCTGTTAGGAGGGAATCTGCAGCTTGCAGTGAAAGCGCTTCCAGAGGGTAGTCTAATGAGGGCAAATATTTGATGGTAGCAGCTTCCCTGCGGGAGATATTCTCTTTGCCATAATCACGTTATTATCCGCAGTTAAGTTACAATTCAGTACCCTATCCTAAAGCTTGCTGTTAGGAGGGAATCTGCAGCTTGCAGTGAAAGCGCTTCCAGAGGGGAGTCTAATGAGGGCAAACCTTTGATGGTAGCAGCTTCCCTGCGGGAGATACTCTCTTTGATAAAATAGCATTATTAGGCGAAAATAAGATACAATGCAGTACCCTATCCTAAAGCTTGCTGTTAGGAGGGAATCTGCAGCTTGCAGTGAAAGTGCTTCCAGAGGGCTGTCTAATGAGGGCAAACATTTGATGGTAGCAGCTTCCCTGCGGGAGATAGTCTCTTTGCCAAAATCGCATTATTACGCGAAAGTAAGTTACTATTCAGTACTCTATCCTAAAGCTTGTTGTTAGGTGGGAATCTGCCGCTTGCAGTGAAAGCGCTTCCAGAGGGGAGTGTAATGAGGGCAAACATTTTATGGTAGCTGCTTCCCTGCGGGAGATATTCTATTTGCCAATATCGCCTTATTAGACGCAGTTAAGTTACAATTCAGTACCCTATCCTAAAGCTTGCTGTTAGGAGGGAATCTGCAGCTTGCAGTGAAAGCGCTTCCAGAGGGGAGTCTAATGAGGGCAAACATTTGATGGTAGCAGCTTCCCTGCGGGAGATAGTCACTTTTCCAAAATAGCATTATTAGGCGAAAGTAAATTTCAATTCAGTACCGTATCCTAAAGCTTGCTGTTAGGAGGGAATCTGCAGCTTGCAGTGAAAGCGCTTCCAGAGGGGAGTCTAATGAGGGCAAATATTTGATGGTAGCAGCTTCCCTGCGGGAGATACTCTCTTTGCCAAAATCGCATTATTAGCCGAAAGTAAGTTACAATTCAGTACCCTATCCTAAAGCTTGCTGTTAGGAGGGAATCTGCAGCTTGCAGTGAAAGCGCTTCCAGAGGGGAGTCTAATGAGGGCAAACATTTGATGGTAGCAGCTTCCCTGCGGGAGATACTCTCTTTGCCAAAATCGCCTTATTAGGCGAAAGTAAGTTACAATTCAGTACCCTATCCTAAAGCTTGCTGTTAGGAGGGAATCTGCAGCTTGCAGTGAAAGCGCTTCCAGAGGGGAGTCTAATGAGGGCAAACATTTGATGGTAGCAGCTTCCCTGCGGGAGATACTCTCTTTGCCAAAATCGCCTTATTAGCCGCAGTTAAGTTACAATTCAGTACCCTATCCTAAAGCTTGCTGTTAGGAGGGAATCTGCAGCTTGCAGTGAAAGCGCTTCCAGAGGGGAGTCTAATGAGGGCAAACATTTGATGGTAGCAGCTTCCCTGCGGGAGATACTCTCTTTGCCATAATCGCATTATTAGGCGAAAGTAAGTTACAATTCAGTACCCTATCCTAAAGCTTGCTGTTAGGAGGGAATCTGCAGCTTGCAGTGAAAGCGCTTCCAGAGGGGAGTCTAATGAGGGCAAAGATTTGATGGTAGCAGCTTCCCTGCGGGAGATACTCTCTTTGCCAAAATCGCATTATTAGGCGAAAGTAAGTTACAATTCAGTACCCTATCCTAAAGCTTGCTGTTAGGAGGGAATCTGCAGCTTGCAGTGAAAGCGCTTCCAGAGGGGAGTCTAATGAGGGCAAACATTTGATGGTAGCAGCTTCCCTGCGGGAGATACTCTCTTTGCCAAAATCGCCTTATTAGCCGCAGTTAAGTTACAATTCAGTACCCTATCCTAAAGCTTGCTGTTAGGAGGGAATCTGCAGCTTGCAGTGAAAGCGCTTCCAGAGGGGAGTCTAATGAGGGCAAACATTTGATGGTAGCAGCTTCCCTGCGGGAGATACTCTCTTTGCCAAAATCGCATTATTAGGCGAAAGTAAGTTACAATTCAGTACCCTATCCTAAAGCTTGCTGTTAGGAGGGAATCTGCAGCTTGCAGTGAAAGCGCTTCCAGAGGGGAGTCTAATGAGGGCAAACATTTGATGGTAGCAGCTTCCCTGCGGGAGATACTCTCTTTGCCAAAATCGCCTTATTAGCCGCAGTTAAGTTACAATTCAGTACCCTATCCTAAAGCTTGCTGTTAGGAGGGAATCTGCAGCTTGCAGTGAAAGCGCTTCCAGAGGGGAGTCTAATGAGGGCAAACATTTGATGGTAGCAGCTTCCCTGCGGGAGATACTCTCTTTGCCAAAATCGCCTTATTTGCCGCAGTTAAGTTACAATTCAGTACCCTATCCTAAAGCTTGCTGTTAGGAGGGAATCTGCAGCTTGCAGTGAAAGCGCTTCCAGAGGGGAGTCTAATGAGGGCAAACATTTGATGGTAGCAGCTTCCCTGCGGGAGATACTCTCTTTGCCAAAATCGCATTATTAGTCGAAAGGAAGATACAATTCAGTACCCTATCCTAAAGCTTGCTGTTAGGAGGGAATCTGCAGCTTGCAGTGAAAGCGCTTCCAGAGGGGAGTCTAATGAGGGCAAATATTTGATGGTAGCAGCTTCCCTGCGGGAGATACTCTCTTTGCCAAAATCGCATTATTAGGAGAAAGTAAGTTACAATTCAGTACCCTATCCTAAAGCTTGCTGTTAGGAGGGAATCTGCAGCTTGCAGTGAAAGCGCTTCCAGAGGGGAGTCTAAGGAGGGCAAACATTTGATGGTAGCAGCTTCCCTGCGGGAGATACTCTCTTTGCCAAAATCGCCTTATTAGGCGAAAGTAAGTTACAATTCAGTACTCTAACCTAAAGTTGCTGTTAGGAGGGAATCTGCAGCTTGCAGTGAAAGCGCTTCCAAAGGGGAGTCTAACGAGGGCAAAAATTTGATGGTACCAGCTTCCCTGCGGGAGATACTCTCTTTGCCAAAATCGCCTTATTAGCCGCAGTTAAGTTACAATTCAGTACCCTATCCTAAAACTTGCTGTTAGGAAGGAATCTGCAGCTTGCAGTGAAAGCACTTCCAGAGGGGAGTCTAATGAGGGCAAACCTTTGATGGTAGCAGCGTCCCTGCGGGAGATACTCTCTTTGCCACAATCGCATTATTTGGCGAAAGTAATATACAATGCAGTACCCTATCCTAAAGCTTGCTGTTAGGAGGGAATCTGCAGCTTGCAGTGAAAGCGCTTCCAGAGGGGAGTCTAATGAGGGCAAACATTTGATGGTAACAGCTTCCCTGCGGGAGATACTCTCTTTGCCAAAATCGCCTTATTAGGCGAAAGTAAGTTACCATTCAGTACACTATTCTAAAGCTTGCTGTTAGGAGGGAATCTGCAGCTTGCAGTGAAAGCGCTTCCAGAGGGGAGTCTAATGAGGGCAAACATTTGATGGTAGCAGCTTCCCTGGCGGAGATACTCTCTTTGCCAAAATCGCATTATTAGGCGAAAGTAAGTTACAATTCAGTACCCTATCCTAAAGCTTGCTGTTAGGAAGGAATCTGCAGCTTGCAGTGAAAGCGCTTCCAGAGGGTAGTCTAATGAGGGCAAATATTTGATGGTAGCAGCTTCCCTGCGGGAGATACTCTCTTTGCCAAAATCGCATTATTAGCCGAAAGTAAGTTACAATTCAGTACCCTATCCTAAAGCTTGCTGTTAGGAGGGAATCTGCAGCTTGCAGTGAAAGCGCTTCCAGAGGGGAGTCTAATGAGGGCAAACATTTGATGGTAGCAGCTTCCCTGCGGGAGATACTCTCTTTTCCAAAATCGCATTATTAGGCGAAAGTAAGTTACAATTCAGTACCCTATCCTAAAGCTTGCTGTTAGGAGGGAATCTGCAGCTTGCAGTGAAAGCGCTTCCAGAGGGGAGTCTAATGAGGGCAAACCTTTGATGGTAGCAGCTTCCCTGCGGGAGATACTCTCTTTGCCAAAATCGCCTTATTAGCCGCAGTTAACTTACAATTCAGTACCCTATCCTAAAGCTTGCTGTTAGGAGGGAATCTGCAGCTTGCAGTGAAAGCGCTTCCAGAGGGGAGTCTAATGAGGGCAAATATTTGATGGTAGCAGCTTCCCTGCGGGAGATACTCTCTTTGCCAAAATCGCCTTATTAGCCGCAGTTAAGATACAATTCAGTACCCTATCCTAAAGCTTGCTGTTAGGAGGGAATCTGCAGCTTGCAGTGAAAGCGCTTCCAGAGGGGAGTCTAAGGAGGGCAAACATTTGATGGTAGCAGCTTCCCTGCGGGAGATACTCTCTTTGCCAAAATCGCATTATTAGGCGAAAGTAAGTTACAATTCAGTACCCTATCCTAAAGCTTGCTGTTAGGAGGGAATCTGCAGCTTGCAGTGAAAGCGCTTCCAGAGGGGAGTCTAATGAGGGCAAACATTTGATGGTAGCAGCTTCCCTGCGGGAGATACTCTCTTTGCCAAAATCGCCTTATTAGGCGAAAGTAAGTTACAATTCAGTACTCTAACCTAAAGTTGCTGTTAGGAGGGAATCTGCAGCTTGCAGTGAAAGCGCTTCCAGAGGGGAGTCTAACGAGGGCAAAAATTTGATGGTAGCAGCTTCCCTGCGGGAGATACTCTCTTTGCCAAAATCGCCTTATTAGCCGCAGTTAAGTTACAATTCAGTACCCTATCCTAAAGCTTGCTGTTAGGAAGGAATCTGCAGCTTGCAGTGAAAGTACTTCCAGAGGGGAGTCTAATGAGGGCAAACCTTTGATGGTAGCAGCTTCCCTGCGGGAGATAGTCTCTTTGCCACAATCGCATTATTAGGCGAAACTAAGATACAATGCAGTACCCTATCCTAAAGCTTGCTGTTAGGAGGGAATCTGCAGCTTGCAGTGAAAGCGCTTCCAGAGGGGAGTCTAATGAGGGCAAACGTTTGATGGTAACAGCTTCCCTGCGGGAGATATTCTCTTTGCCAAAATCTCCTTATGAGCCGCAGTTAAGTTACAATTCAGTACCCTGTCCTAAAGCTTGCTGTTAGGAGGGAATCTGCAGCTTGCAGTGAAAGCGCTTCCAGAGGGGAGTCTAATGAGGGCAAACATTTGATGGTAGGAGCTTCCCTGCGGGAGATACTCTCTTTTCCATAATCGCATTATTAGGCGAAAGTAAGTTACAGTTCAGTACCCTATCCTAAAGCTTGCTGTTAGGAAGGAATCTGCAGCTTGCAGTGAAAGCGCTTCCAGAGGGGAGTCTAATGAGGGCAAACATTTGATGGTAGCAGCTTCCCTGCGGGAGATAGTCTCTTTTCCAAAATCGCCTTATTAGGCGAAAGTAAGTTACAATTCAGTACCCTATCCTAAAGCTTGCTGTTAGGAGGGAATCTGCAGCTTGCAGTGAAAGCGCTTCCAGAGGGGAGTCTAATGAGGGCAAGCATTTGATGGTAGCAGCTTCCCTGCGGGATATATTCTCTTTGCCAATATCGCCTTATTAGCCGCAGTTAAGTTACAATTCAGTACCCTGTCCTAAAGCTTGCTGTTAGGAGGGAATCTGCAGCTTGCAGTGAAAGCGCTTCCAGAGGGTAGTCTAATGAGGGCAAATATTTGATGGTAGCAGCTTCCCTGCGGGAGATACTCTCTTTTCCAAAATCGCATTATTAGGCGAAAGTAAGTTACAATTCAGTACCCTATCCTAAAGCTTGCTGTTAGGAGGGAATCTGCAGCTTGCAGTGAAAGCGCTTCCAGAGGGGAGTCTAATGAGGGCAAACATTTGATGGTAGCAGCTTCCCTGCGGGAGATACTCTCTTTGCTATAATCGCATTATTAGCCGAAAGTAAGTTACAATTCAGTACCCTATCCTAAAGCTTGCTGTTAGGAGGGAATCTGCAGCTTGCAGTGAAAGCGCTTCCAGAGGGGAGTCTAATGAGGGCAAACATTTGATGGTAGCAGCTTCCCTGCGGGAGATACTCTCTTTGCCAAAATCGCCTTATTAGCCGCAGTTAAGTTACAATTCAGTACCCTATCCTAAAGCTTGCTGTTAGGAGGGAATCTGCAGCTTGCAGTGAAAGCGCTTCCAGAGGGGAGTCTAATGAGGGCAAACATTTGATGGTAACAGCTTCCCTGCGGGAGATAGTCTCTTTTCCAAAATCGCATTATTAGGCGAAAGTAAGTTACAATTCAGTACCCTATCCTAAAGCTTGCTGTTAGGAGGGAATCTGCAGCTTGCAGTGAAAGCGCTTCCAGAGGGGAGTCTAATGAGGGCAAATATTTGATGGTAGCAGCTTCCCTGCGGGAGATATTCTCTTTGCCAAAATCGCCTTATTAGCCGCAGTTAAGTTACAATTCAGTACCCTATCCTAAAGCTTGCTGTTAGGAGGGAATCTGCAGCTTGCAGTGAAAGCGCTTCCAGAGGGGAGTCTAATGAGGGCAAACATTTGATGGTAGCAGCTTCCCTTCGGGATATATTCTCTTTGCCAAAATCTCCTTATGAGCCGCAGTTAAGTTACAATTCAGTACCCTATCCTAAAGCTTGCTGTTAGGAGGGAATCTGCAGCTTGCAGTGAAAGCGCTTCCAGAGGGGAGTCTAATGAGGACAAATATTTGATGGTAGCAGCTTCCCTGCGGGAGATACTCTCTTTGCCAAAATCGCATTATTAGGCGAAAGTAAGTTACAATTCAGTACCCTATCCTAAAGCTTGCTGTTAGGAGGGAATCTGCCGCTTGCAGTGAAAGCGCTTTCAGAGGGGATTGTAATGAGGGCAAACATTTGATGGTAGCAGCTTCCCTGCGGGAGATATTCTCTTTGCCACAATCGCCTTATTAGACGCAGTTAAGTTACAATTCAGTACCCTATCCTAAAGCTTGCTGTTAGGAGGGAATCTGCAGCTTGCAGTGAAAGCGCTTCCAGAGGGGAGTCTAATGAGGGCAAACCTTTGATGGTAGCAGCTTCCCTGCGGGAGATACTCTCTTTGATAAAATAGCATTATTAGGCGAAAATAAGATACAATGCAGTACCCTATCCTAAAGCTTGCTGTTAGGAGGGAATCTGCAGCTTGCAGTGAAAGTGCTTCCAGAGGGCTGTCTAATGAGGGCAAACATTTGATGGTAGCAGCTTCCCTGCGGGAGATAGTCTCTTTGCCAAAATCGCATTATTACGCGAAAGTAAGTTACTATTCAGTACCCTATCCTAAAGCTTGTTGTTAGGTGGGAATCTGCCGCTTGCAGTGAAAGCGCTTCCAGAGGGGAGTGTAATGAGGGCAAACATTTTATGGTAGCTGCTTCCCTGCGGGAGATATTCTATTTGCTAATATCGCCTTATTAGACGCAGTTAAGTTACAATTCAGTACCCTATCCTAAAGCTTGCTGTTAGGAGGGAATCTGCAGCTTGCAGTGAAAGCGCTTCCAGAGGGGAGTCTAATGAGGTCAAACATTTGATGGTAGCAGCTTCCCTGCGGGAGATAGTCACTTTTCCAAAATAGCATTATTAGGCGAAAGTAAGTTTCAATTCAGTACCGTATCCTAAAGCTTGCTGTTAGGAGGGAATCTGCAGCTTGCAGTGAAAGCGCTTCCAGAGGGGAGTCTAATGAGGGCAAATATTTGATGGTAGCAGCTTCCCTGCGGGAGATACTCTCTTTGCCAAAATCGCATTATTAGGCGAAAGTAAGTTACAATTCAGTACCCTATCCTAAAGCTTGCTGTTAGGAGGGAATCTGCAGCTTGCAGTGAAAGCGCTTCCAGAGGGGAGTCTAATGAGGGCAAATATTTGATGGTAGCAGCTTCCCTGCGGGAGATACTCTCTTTGCCAAAATCGCCTTATTAGACGCAGTTAAGTTACAATTCAGTACCCTATCCTAAAGCTTGCTGTTAGGAGGGAATCTGCAGCTTGCAGTGAAAGCGCTTCCAGAGGGGAGTCTAATGAGGGCAAACCTTTGATGGTAGCAGCTTCCCTGCGGGAGATACTCTCTTTGATAAAATAGCATTATTAGGCGAAAATAAGATACAATGCAGTACCCTATCCTAAAGCTTGCTGTTAGGAGGGAATCTGCAGCTTGCAGTGAAAGTGCTTCCAGAGGGCTGTCTAATGAGGGCAAACATTTGATGGTAGCAGCTTCCCTGCGGGAGATAGTCTCTTTGCCAAAATCGCATTATTACGCGAAAGTAAGTTACTATTCAGTACCCTATCCTAAAGCTTGTTGTTAGGTGGGAATCTGCCGCTTGCAGTGAAAGCGCTTCCAGAGGGGAGTGTAATGAGGGCAAACATTTTATGGTAGCTGCTTCCCTGCGGGAGATATTCTATTTGCTAATATCGCCTTATTAGACGCAGTTAAGTTACAATTCAGTACCCTATCCTAAAGCTTGCTGTTAGGAGGGAATCTGCAGCTTGCAGTGAAAGCGCTTCCAGAGGGGAGTCTAATGAGGGCAAACATTTGATGGTAGCAGCTTCCCTGCGGGAGATAGTCACTTTTCCAAAATAGCATTATTAGGCGAAAGTAAGTTTCAATTCAGTACCGTATCCTAAAGCTTGCTGTTAGGAGGGAATCTGCAGCTTGCAGTGAAAGCGCTTCCAGAGGGGAGTCTAATGAGGGCAAATATTTGATGGTAGCAGCTTCCCTGCGGGAGATACTCTCTTTGCCAAAATCGCATTATTAGGCGAAAGTAAGTTACAATTCAGTACCCTATCCTAAAGCTTGCTGTTAGGAGGGAATCTGCAGCTTGCAGTGAAAGCGCTTCCAGAGGGGAGTCTAATGAGGGCAAATATTTGATGGTAGCAGCTTCCCTGCGGGAGATACTCTCTTTGCCAAAATCGCCTTATTAGGCGAAAGTAAGTTACAATTCAGTACCCTATCCTAAAGCTTGCTGTTAGGAGGGAATCTGCAGCTTGCAGTGAAAGCGCTTCCAGAGGGGAGTCTAATGAGGGCAAACATTTGATGGTAGCAGCTTCCCTGCGGGAGATACTCTCTTTGCCAAAATCGCCTTATTAGCCGCAGTTAAGTTACAATTCAGTACCCTATCCTAAAGCTTGCTGTTAGGAGGGAATCTGCAGCTTGCAGTGAAAGCGCTTCCAGAGGGGAGTCTAATGCGGGCAAACATTTGATGGTAGCAGCTTCCCTGCGGGAGATACTCTCTTTGCCATAATCGCATTATTAGGCGAAAGTAAGTTACAATTCAGTACCCTATCCTAAAGCTTGCTGTTAGGAGGGAATCTGCAGCTTGCAGTGAAAGCGCTTCCAGAGGGGAGTCTAATGAGGGCAAAGATTTGATGGTAGCAGCTTCCCTGCGGGAGATACTCTCTTTGCCAAAATCGCATTATTAGGCGAAAGTAAGTTACAATTCAGTACCCTATCCTAAAGCTTGCTGTTAGGAGGGAATCTGCAGCTTGCAGTGAAAGCGCTTCCAGAGGGGAGTCTAAGGAGGGCAAACATTTGATGGTAGCAGCTTCCCTGCGGGAGATACTCTCTTTGCCAAAATCGCCTTATTAGCCGCAGTTAAGTTACAATTCAGTACCCTATCCTAAAGCTTGCTGTTAGGAGGGAATCTGCAGCTTGCAGTGAAAGCGCTTCCAGAGGGGAGTCTAATGAGGGCAAACATTTGATGGTAGCAGCTTCCCTGCGGGAGATAGTCTCTTTGCCAAAATCGCATTATTAGGCGAAAGTAAGTTACAATTCAGTACCCTATCCTAAAGCTTGCTGTTAGGAGGGAATCTGCAGCTTGCAGTGAAAGCGCTTCCAGAGGGGAGTCTAATGAGGGCAAACATTTGATGGTAGCAGCTTCCCTGCGGGAGATACTCTCTTTGCCAAAATCGCCTTATTAGCCGCAGTTAAGTTACAATTCAGTACCCTATCCTAAAGCTTGCTGTTAGGAGGGAATCTGCAGCTTGCAGTGAAAGCGCTTCCAGAGGGGAGTCTAATGAGGGCAAACATTTGATGGTAGCAGCTTCCCTGCGGGAGATACTCTCTTTGCCAAAATCGCCTTATTTGCCGCAGTTAAGTTACAATTCAGTACCCTATCCTAAAGCTTGCTGTTAGGAGGGAATCTGCAGCTTGCAGTGAAAGCGCTTCCAGAGGGGAGTCTAATGAGGGCAAACATTTGATGGTAGCAGCTTCCCTGCGGGAGATACTCTTTTTGCCAAAATCGCATTATTAGTCGAAAGGAAGATACAATTCAGTACCCTATCCTAAAGCTTGCTGTTAGGAGGGAATCTGCAGCTTGCAGTGAAAGCGCTTCCAGAGGGGAGTCTAATGAGGGCAAATATTTGATGGTAGCAGCTTCCCTGCGGGAGATACTCTCTTTGCCAAAATCGCATTATTAGCCGCAGTTAAGTTACAATTCAGTACCCTATCCTAAAGCTTGCTGTTAGGAGGGAATCTGCAGCTTGCAGTGAAAGCGCTTCCAGAGGGGAGTCTAAGGAGGGCAAACATTTGATGGTAGCAGCTTCCCTGCGGGAGATACTCTCTTTGCCAAAATCGCCTTATTAGGCGAAAGTAAGTTACAATTCAGTACTCTAACTTAAAGTTGCTGTTAGGAGGGAATCTGCAGCTTGCAGTGAAAGCGCTTCCAAAGGGGAGTCTAACGAGGGCAAAAATTTGATGGTACCAGCTTCCCTGCGGGAGATACTCTCTTTGCCAAAATCGCCTTATTAGCCGCAGTTAAGTTACAATTCAGTACCCTATCCTAAAACTTGCTGTTAGGAAGGAATCTGCAGCTTGCAGTGAAAGCACTTCCAGAGGGGAGTCTAATGAGGGCAAACCTTTGATGGTAGCAGCTTCCCTGCGGGAGATACTCTCTTTGCCACAATCGCATTATTAGGCGAAAGTAAGATACAATGCAGTACCCTATCCTAAAGCTTGCTGTTAGGAGGGAATCTGCAGCTTGCAGTGAAAGCGCTTCCAGAGGGGAGTCTAATGAGGGCAAACATTTGATGGTAACAGCTTCCCTGCGGGAGATACTCTCTTTGCCAAAATCGCCTTATTAGGCGAAAGTAAGTTACCATTCAGTACACTATTCTAAAGCTTGCTGTTAGGAGGGAATCTGCAGCTTGCAGTGAAAGCGCTTCCAGAGGGGAGTCTAAGGAGGGCAAACATTTGATGGTAGCAGCTTCCCTGCCGGAGATACTCTCTTTGCCAAAATCGCATTATTAGGCGAAAGTAAGTTACAATTCAGTACCCTATCCTAAAGCTTGCTGTTAGGAAGGAATCTGCAGCTTGCAGTGAAAGCGCTTCCAGAGGGTAGTCTAATGAGGGCAAATATTTGATGGTAGCAGCTTCCCTGCGGGAGATACTCTCTTTGCCAAAATCGCATTATTAGCCGAAAGTAAGTTACAATTCAGTACCCTATCCTAAAGCTTGCTGTTAGGAGGGAATCTGCAGCTTGCAGTGAAAGCGCTTCCAGAGGGGAGTCTAATGAGGGCAAACATTTGATGGTAGCAGCTTCCCTGCGGGAGATACTCTCTTTGCCAAAATCGCATTATTAGGCGAAAGTAAGTTACAATTCAGTACCCTATCCTAAAGCTTGCTGTTAGGAGGGAATCTGCAGCTTGCAGTGAAAGCGCTTCCAGAGGGGAGTCTAATGAGGGCAAACATTTGATGGTAGCAGCTTCCCTGCGGGAGATACTCTCTTTGCCAAAATCGCCTTATTAGCCGCAGTTAACATACAATTCAGTACCCTATCCTAAAGCTTGCTGTTAGGAGGGAATCTGCAGCTTGCAGTGAAAGCGCTTCCAGAGGGGAGTCTAATGAGGGCAAATATTTGATGGTAGCAGCTTCCCTGCGGGAGATACTCTCTTTGCCAAAATCGCCTTATTAGCCGCAGTTAAGATACAATTCAGTACCCTATCCTAAAGCTTGCTGTTAGGAGGGAATCTGCAGCTTGCAGTGAAAGCGCTTCCAGAGGGGAGTCTAAGGAGGGCAAACATTTGATGGTAGCAGCTTCCCTGCGGGAGATACTCTCTTTGCCAAAATCGCATTATTAGGCGAAAGTAAGTTACAATTCAGTACCCTATCCTAAAGCTTGCTGTTAGGAGGGAATCTGCAGCTTGCAGTGAAAGCGCTTCCAGAGGGGAGTCTAATGAGGGCAAACATTTGATGGTAGCAGCTTCCCTGCGGGAGATACTCTCTTTGCCAAAATCGCCTTATTAGGCGAAAGTAAGTTACAATTCAGTACTCTAACCTAAAGTTGCTGTTAGGAGGGAATCTGCAGCTTGCAGTGAAAGCGCTTCCAGAGGGGAGTCTAACGAGGGCAAAAATTTGATGGTAGCAGCTTCCCTGCGGGAGATACTCTCTTTGCCAAAATCGCCTTATTAGCCGCAGTTAAGTTACAATTCAGTACCCTATCCTAAAGCTTGCTGTTAGG
This sequence comes from Phaenicophaeus curvirostris, assembly GCF_032191515.1. Classification (NCBI taxonomy): domain Eukaryota; kingdom Metazoa; phylum Chordata; class Aves; order Cuculiformes; family Cuculidae; genus Phaenicophaeus; species Phaenicophaeus curvirostris. Next base: position 1,033,220 of record NW_027206686.1, read on the forward strand.
AAGGAATCTGCAGCTTGCAGTGAAAGTACTTCCAGAGGGGAGTCTAATGAGGGCAAACCTTTGATGGTAGCAGCTTCCCTGCGGGAGATAGTCTCTTTGCCACAATCGCATTATTAGGCGAAACTAAGATACAATGCAGTACCCTATCCTAAAGCTTGCTGTTAGGAGGGAATCTGCAGCTTGCAGTGAAAGCGCTTCCAGAGGGGAGTCTAATGAGGGCAAACGTTTGATGGTAACAGCTTCCCTGCGGGAGATATTCTCTTTGCCAAAATCTCCTTATGAGCCGCAGTTAAGTTACAATTCAGTACCCTGTCCTAAAGCTTGCTGTTAGGAGGGAATCTGCAGCTTGCAGTGAAAGCGCTTCCAGAGGGGAGTCTAATGAGGGCAAACATTTGATGGTAGGAGCTTCCCTGCGGGAGATACTCTCTTTTCCATAATCGCATTATTAGGCGAAAGTAAGTTACAGTTCAGTACCCTATCCTAAAGCTTGCTGTTAGGAAGGAATCTGCAGCTTGCAGTGAAAGCGCTTCCAGAGGGGAGTCTAATGAGGGCAAACATTTGATGGTAGCAGCTTCCCTGCGGGAGATAGTCTCTTTTCCAAAATCGCCTTATTAGGCGAAAGTAAGTTACAATTCAGTACCCTATCCTAAAGCTTGCTGTTAGGAGGGAATCTGCAGCTTGCAGTGAAAGCGCTTCCAGAGGGGAGTCTAATGAGGGCAAGCATTTGATGGTAGCAGCTTCCCTGCGGGATATATTCTCTTTGCCAATATCGCCTTATTAGCCGCAGTTAAGTTACAATTCAGTACCCTGTCCTAAAGCTTGCTGTTAGGAGGGAATCTGCAGCTTGCAGTGAAAGCGCTTCCAGAGGGTAGTCTAATGAGGGCAAATATTTGATGGTAGCAGCTTCCCTGCGGGAGATACTCTCTTTTCCAAAATCGCATTATTAGGCGAAAGTAAGTTACAATTCAGTACCCTATCCTAAAGCTTGCTGTTAGGAGGGAATCTGCAGCTTGCAGTGAAAGCGCTTCCAGAGGGGAGTCTAATGAGGGCAAACATTTGATGGTAGCAGCTTCCCTGCGGGAGATACTCTCTTTGCCAAAATCGCCTTATTAGCCGCAGTTAAGTTACAATTCAGTACCCTATCCTAAAGCTTGCTGTTAGGAGGGAATCTGCAGCTTGCAGTGAAAGCGCTTCCAGAGGGGAGTCTAATGAGGGCAAACATTTGATGGTAGCAGCTTCCCTGCGGGAGATACTCTCTTTGCCAAAATCGCATTATTAGACGAAATTAAGTTTCAATTCAGTACCCTATCCTAAAGCTTGCTGTTAGGAGGGAATCTGCAGCTTGCAGTGAAAGCGCTTCCAGAGGGGAGTCTAATGAGGGCAAACATTTGATGGTAGCAGCTTCCCTTCGGGATATATTCTCTTTGCCAAAATCTCCTTATGAGCCGCAGTTAAGTTACAATTCAGTACCCTATCCTAAAGCTTGCTGTTAGGAGGGAATCTGCAGCTTGCAGTGAAAGCGCTTCCAGAGGGGAGTCTAATGAGGACAAATATTTGATGGTAGCAGCTTCCCTGCGGGAGATACTCTCTTTGCCAAAATCGCATTATTAGGCGAAAGTAAGTTACAATTCAGTACCCTATCCTAAAGCTTGCTGTTAGGAGGGAATCTGCCGCTTGCAGTGAAAGCGCTTTCAGAGGGGATTGTAACGAGGGCAAACATTTGATGGTAGCAGCTTCCCTGCGGGAGATATTCTCTTTGCCACAATCGCCTTATTAGACGCAGTTAAGTTACAATTCAGTACCCTATCCTAAAGCTTGCTGTTAGGAGGGAATCTGCAGCTTGCAGTGAAAGCGCTTCCAGAGGGGAGTCTAACGAGGGCAAAAATTTGATGGTAGCAGCTTCCCTGCGGGAGATACTCTCTTTGCCAAAATCGCCTTATTAGCCGCAGTTAAGTTACAATTCAGTACCCTATCCTAAAGCTTGCTGTTAGGAGGGAATCTGCAGCTTGCAGTGAAAGCGCTTCCAGAGGGGAGTCTAATGAGGGCAAACATTTGATTGTAGCAGCTTCCCTGCGGGAGATACTCTCTTTGCCAAAATCGCATTACTAGGCGAAAGTTAGTTACAATTCAGTACCTTATACTAAGGCTTGCTGTTAGGAAGGAATCTGCAGCTTGCAGTGAAAGCGCTTCCAGAGGGGAGTCTAATGAGGGCAAACATTTGATGGTAGCAGCTTCCCTGCGGGAGATACTCTCTTTGCCAAAATCGCATTATTAGGCGAAAGTAAGTTTCAATTCAGTACCCTATCCTAAAGCTTGCTGTTAGGAGGGAATCTGCAGCTTGCAGTGAAAGCGCTTCCAGAGGGGAGTCTAATGAGGGCAAGCATTTGATGGTAGCAGCTTCCCTGCGGGATATATTCTCTTTGCCAAAATCGCCTTATTAGCCGCAGTTAAGTTACAATTCAGTACCCTATCCTAAAGCTTGCTGTTAGGAGGGAATCTGCAGCTTGCAGTGAAAGCGCTTCCAGAGGGGAGTCTAATGAGGGCAAACATTTGATGGTAGCAGCTTCCCTGCGGGAGATAGTCTCTTTTCCAAAATCGCATTATTAGGCGAAAGTAAGTTACAATTCAGTACCCTATCCTAAAGCTTGCTGTTAGGAGGGAATCTGCAGCTTGCAGTGAAAGCGCTTCCAGAGGGGAGTCTAATGAGGGCAAATATTTGATGGTAGCAGCTTCCCTGCGGGAGATAATCTCTTTGCCAAAATCGCATTATTAGACGAAAGTAAGTTACAATTCAGTACCCTATCCTAAAGCTTGCTGTTAGGAGGGAATCTGCAGCTTGCAGTGAAAGCGCTTCCAGAGGGGAGTCTAATGAGGGCAAATATTTGATGGTAGAAGCTTCCCTGCGGGAGATATTCTCTTTGCCAAAATCTCCTTATGAGCCGCAGTTAAGTTACCATTTAGTACCCTATCCTAAAGCTTGCTGTTAGGAGGGAATCTGCAGCTTGCAGTGAAAGCGCTTCCAGAGGGGAGTCTAATGAGGGCAAATATTTGATGGTAGCAGCTTCCCTGCGGGAGATAGTCTCTTTTCCAAAATCGCATTATTAGGCGAAAGTAAGTTAAAATTCAGTACACTATCCTAAAGCTTGCTGTTAGGAAGGAATCTGCAGCTTGCAGTGAAAGCGCTTCCAGAGGGGAGTCTAATGAGGGCAAACATTTGATGGTAGCAGCTTCCCTGCGGGAGATACTCTCTTTGCCAAAATCGCATTACTAGGCGAAAGTTAGTTACAATTCAGTACCTTATACTAAGGCTTGCTGTTAGGAAGGAATCTGCAGCTTGCAGTGAAAGCGCTTCCAGAGGGGAGTCTAATGAGGGCAAACATTTGATGGTAGCAGCTTCCCTGCGGGAGATACTCTCTTTGCCAAAATCGCATTATTAGGCGAAAGTAAGTTTCAATTCAGTACCCTATCCTAAAGCTTGCTGTTAGGAGGGAATCTGCAGCTTGCAGTGAAAGCGCTTCCAGAGGGGAGTCTAATGAGGGCAAGCATTTGATGGTAGCAGCTTCCCTGCGGGATATATTCTCTTTGCCAAAATCGCCTTATTAGCCGCAGTTAAGTTACAATTCAGTACCCTATCCTAAAGCTTGCTGTTAGGAGGGAATCTGCAGCTTGCAGTGAAAGCGCTTCCAGAGGGGAGTCTAATGAGGGCAAACATTTGATGGTAGCAGCTTCCCTGCGGGAGATACTCTCTTTGCCAAAATCGCATTATTAGGCGAAAGTAAGTTACAATTCAGTACCCTATCCTAAAGCTTGCTGTTAGGAGGGAATCTGCAGCTTGCAGTGAAAGCGCTTCCAGAGGGGAGTCTAATGAGGGCAAATATTTGATGGTAGCAGCTTCCCTGCGGGAGATACTCTCTTTGCCAAAATCGCATTATTAGCCGCAGTTAAGTTACAATTCAGTACCCTATCCTAAAGCTTGCTGTTAGGAGGGAATCTGCAGCTTGCAGTGAAAGCGCTTCCAGAGGGGAGTCTAATGAGGGCAAACATTTGATGGTAGCAGCTTCCCTGCGGGAGATACTCTCTTTTACAAAATCGCATTATTAGGCGAAAGTAAGTTACAATTCAGTACCCTATCCTAAAGCTTGCTGTTAGGAGGGAATCTGCAGCTTGCAGTGAAAGCGCTTCCAGAGGGGAGTCTAATGAGGGCAAGCATTTGATGGTAGCAGCTTCCCTGCGGGATATATTCTCTTTGCCAAAATCGCCTTATTAGCCGCAGTTAAGTTACAATTCAGTACCCTATCCTAAAGCTTGCTGTTAGGAGGGAATCTGCAGCTTGCAGTGAAAGCGCTTCCAGAGGGGAGTCTAATGAGGGCAAACATTTGATGGTAGCAGCTTCCCTGCGGGAGATACTCTCTTTGCCAAAATCGCCTTATTAGCCGCAGTTAAGTTACAATTCAGTACCCTATCCTAAAGCTTGCTGTTAGGAGGGAATCTGCAGCTTGCAGTGAAAGCGCTTCCAGAGGGGAGTCTAATGAGGGCAAACATTTGATGGTAGCAGCTTCCCTGCGGGAGATACTCTCTTTGCCAAAATCGCCTCTTTAGCCGCAGTTAAGTTACAATTCAGTACCCTATCCTAAAGCTTGCTGTTAGGAGGGAATCTGCAGCTTGCAGTGAAAGCGCTTCCAGAGGGGAGTCTAATGAGGGCAAACATTTGATGGTAGCAGCTTCTCTGCGGGAGATACTCTCTTTGCCTAAATCGCTTTATTAGGCGAAAGTAAGTTACAATTCAGTACCCTATCCTAAAGCTTGCTTTTAGGAGGGAATCTGCAGCTTGCAGTGAAAGCGCTTCCAGAGGGGAGTCTAATGAGGGCAAATATTTGATGGTAGCAGCTTCCCTGCGGGAGATATTCTCTTTGCCAAAATCGCCTTATGAGCCGCAGTTAAGTTACAATTCAGTACCCTATCCTAAAGCTTGCTGTTAGGAGGGAATCTGCAGCTTGCAGTGAAAGCACTTCCAGAGGGGAGTCTAATGAGGGCAAACATTTGATGGTAGCAGCTTCCCTGCGGGAGATACTCTCTTTGCCAAAATCGCATTATTAGGCGAAAGTAAGTTACAATTCAGTACCCTATCCTAAAGCTTGCTGTTAGGAGGGAATCTGCAGCTTGCAGTGAAAGCGCTTCCAGAGGGGAGTCTAATGAGGGCAAACATTTGATGGTAGCAGCTTCCCTGCGGGAGATACTCTCTTTGCCAAAATCGCATTATTAGGCGAAAGTAAGTTACAATTCAGTACCCTATCCTAAAGCTTGCTGTTAGGAGGGAATCTGCAGCTTGCAGTGAAAGCGCTTCCAGAGGGGAGTCTAATGAGGGCAAACATTTGATGGTAGCAGCTTCCCTGCGGGATATATTCTCTTTGCCAAAATCGCCTTATTAGCCGCAGTTAAGTTACAATTCAGTACCCTATCCTAAAGCTTGCTGTTAGGAGGGAATCTGCAGCTTGCAGTGAAAGCGCTTCCAGAGGGGAGTCTAATGAGGGCAAATATTTGATGGTAGCAGCTTCCCTGCGGGAGATACTCTCTTTGCCAAAATCGCCTTATTAGGCGAAAGTAAGTTACAATTCAGTACCCTATCCTAAAGCTTGCTGTTAGGAGGGAATCTGCAGCTTGCAGTGAAAGCGCTTCCAGAGGGGAGTCTAATGAGGGCAAACATTTGATGGTAGCAGCTTCCCTGCGGGAGATACTCTCTTTGCCAAAATCGCATTATTAGCCGCAGTTAAGTTACAATTCAGTACCCTATCCTAAAGCTTGCTGTTAGGAGGGAATCTGCAGCTTGCAGTGAAAGCGCTTCCAGAGGGGAGTCTAATGAGGGCAAACATTTGATGGTAGCAGCTTCTCTGCGGGAGATACTCTCTTTGCCTAAATCGCTTTATTAGGCGAAAGTAAGTTACAATTCAGTACCCTATCCTAAAGCTTGCTGTTAGGAGGGAATCTGCAGCTTGCAGTGAAAGCGCTTCCAGAGGGGAGTCTAATGAGGGCAAATATTTGATGGTAGCAGCTTCCCTGCGGGAGATATTCTCTTTGCCAAAATCGCCTTATGAGCCGCAGTTAAGTTACAATTCAGTACCCTATCCTAAAGCTTGCTGTTAGGAGGGAATCTGCAGCTTGCAGTGAAAGCGCTTCCAGAGGGGAGTCTAATGAGGGCAAACATTTGATGGTAGCAGCTTCCCTGCGGGAGATACTCTCTTTGCCAAAATCGCATTATTAGGTGAAAGTAAGATACAATTCAGTACCCTATCCTAAAGCTTGCTGTTAGGAGGGAATCTGCAGCTTGCAGTGAAAGCGCTTCCAGAGGGGAGTCTAACGAGGGCAAACATTTGATGGTAGCAGCTTCCCTGCGGGAGATACTCTCTTTGCCAAAATCGCATTATTAGGCGAAAGTAAGTTACAATTCAGTACCCTATCCTAAAGCTTGCTGTTAGGAGGGAATCTGCAGCTTGCAGTGAAAGCGCTTCCAGAGGGGAGTCTAATGAGGGCAAACATTTGATGGTAGCAGCTTCCCTGCGGGAGATAGTCTCTTTTCCAAAATCGCATTATTAGGCGAAAGTAAGTTACAATTCAGTACACTATCCTAAAGCTTGCTGTTAGGAGGGAATCTGCAGCTTGCAGTGAAAGCGCTTACAGAGGGGAGTCTAATGAGGGCAAATATTTGATGGTAGCAGCTTCCCTGCGGGAGATACTCTCTTTGCCAAAATCGCCTTATTAGCCGCAGTTAAGTTACAATTCAGTACCCTATCCTAAAGCTTGCTGTTAGGAGGGAATCTGCAGCTTGCAGTGAAAGCGCTTCCAGAGGGGAGTCTAATGAGGGCAAATATTTGATGGTAGCAGCTTCCCTGCGGGAGATACTCTCTTTGCCAAAATCGCATTATTAGGCGAAAGTAAGTTACAATTCAGTACCCTATCCTAAAGCTTGCTGTTAGGAGGGAATCTGCAGCTTGCAGTGAAAGCGCTTCCAGAGGGGAGTCTAACGAGGGCAAAAATTTGATGGTAGCAGCTTCCCTGCGGGAGATACTCTCTTTGCCAAAATCGCCTTATTAGACGCAGTTAAGTTACAATTCAGTACCCTATCCTAAAGCTTGCTGTTAGGAGGGAATCTGCAGCTTGCAGTGAAAGCGCTTCCAGAGGGGAGTCTAATGAGGGCAAACATTTGATGGTAGAAGCTTCCCTGCGGGAGATATTCTCTTTGCCAAAATCTCCTTATGAGCCGCAGTTAAGTTACCATTTAGTACCCTATCCTAAAGCTTGCTGTTAGGAGGGAATCTGCAGCTTGCAGTGAAAGCGCTTCCAGAGGGGAGTCTAATGAGGGCAAATATTTGATGGTAGCAGCTTCCCTGCGGGAGATACTCTCTTTTCCAAAATCGCATTATTAGGCGAAAGTAAGTTAAAATTCAGTACCCTATCCTAAAGCTTGCTGTTAGGAAGGAATCTGCAGCTTGCAGTGAAAGCGCTTCCAGAGGGGAGTCTAATGAGGGCAAACATTTGATGGTAGCAGCTTCCCTGCGGGAGATACTCTCTTTGCCAAAATCGCATTATTAGACGAAATTAAGTTTCAATTCAGTACCCTATCCTAAAGATTGCTGTTAGGAGGGAATCTGCAGCTTGCAGTGAAAGCGCTTCCAGAGGGGAGTCTAATGAGGGCAAACATTTGATGGTAGCAGCTTCCCTGCGGGAGATAGTCTCTTTTCCAAAATAGCATTATTAGGCGAAAGTAAGTTTCAATTCAGTACCCTATCCTAAAGCTTGCTGTTAGGAGGGAATCTGCAGCTTGCAGTGAAAGCGCTTCCAGAGGGGAGTCTAATGAGGGCAAATATTTGATGGTAGCAGCTTCCCTGCGGGAGATACTCTCTTTGCCAAAATCGCCTTATTAGCCGCAGTTAAGTTACAATTCAGTACCCTATCCTAAAGCTTGCTGTTAGGTGGGAATCTGCAGCTTGCAGTGAAAGCGCTTCCAGAGGGGAGTCTAAGGAGGGCAAACATTTGATGGTAGCAGCTTCCCTGCGGGAGATACTCTCTTTTCCAAAATCGCTTTATTAGGCGAAAGTAAGTTACAATTCAGTACCCTATCCTAAAGCTTGCTGTTAGGAGGGAATCTGCAGCTTGCAGTGAAAGCGCTTCCAGAGGGTAGTCTAATGAGGGCAAATATTTGATGGTAGCAGCTTCCCTGCGGGAGATACTCTCTTTGCCAAAATCGCATTATTAGGCGAAAGTAAGTTACAATTCAGTACCCTATCCTAAAGCTTGCTGTTAGGAGGGAATCTGCAGCTTGCAGTGAAAGCGCTTCCAGAGGGGAGTCTAACGAGGGCAAAAATTTGATGGTAGCAGCTTCCCTGCGGGAGATACTCTCTTTGCCAAAATCGCCTTATTAGCCGCAGTTAAGTTACAATTCAGTACCCTATCCTAAAGCTTGCTGTTAGGAGGGAATCTGCAGCTTGCAGTGAAAGCGCTTCCAGAGGGGAGTCTAATGAGGGCAAACATTTGATGGTAGCAGCTTCCCTGCGGGAGATACTCTCTTTGCCAAAATCGCATTACTAGGCGAAAGTAAGTTACAATTCAGTACCTTATACTAAGGCTTGCTGTTAGGAAGGAATCTGCAGCTTGCAGTGAAAGCGCTTCCAGAGGGGAGTCTAATGAGGGCAAACATTTGATGGTAGCAGCTTCCCTGCGGGAGATAGTCTCTTTTCCAAAATCGCATTATTAGGCGAAAGTAAGTTTCAATTCAGTACCCTATCCTAAAGCTTGCTGTTAGGAGGGAATCTGCAGCTTGCAGTGAAAGCGCTTCCAGAGGGGAGTCTAATGAGGGCTAGCATTTGATGGTAGCAGCTTCCCTGCGGGATATATTCTCTTTGCCAAAATCGCCTTATTAGCCGCAGTTAAGTTACAATTCAGTACCCTATCCTAAAGCTTGCTGTTAGGAGGGAATCTGCAGCTTGCAGTGAAAGCGCTTCCAGAGGGTAGTCTAATGAGGGCAAACATTTGATGGTAGCAGCTTCCCTGCGGGAGATACTCTCTTTGCCAAAATCGCATTATTAGGCGAAAGTAAGTTACAATTCAGTACCCTATCCTAAAGCTTGCTGTTAGGAGGGAATCTGCAGCTTGCAGTGAAAGCGCTTCCAGAGGGGAGTCTAATGAGGGCAAATATTTGATGGTAGTAGCTTCCCTGCGGGAGATACTCTCTTTGCCAAAATCGCATTATTAGCCGCAGTTAAGTTACAATTCAGTACCCTATCCTAAAGCTTGCTGTTAGGAGGGAATCTGCAGCTTGCAGTGAAAGCGCTTCCAGAGGGGAGTCTAATGAGGGCAAACATTTGATGGTAGCAGCTTCCCTGCGGGAGATACTCTCTTTTCCAAAATCTCATTATTAGGCGAAAGTAAGTTACAATTCAGTACCCTATCCTAAAGCTTGCTGTTAGGAGGGAATCTGCAGCTTGCAGTGAAAGCGCTTCCAGAGGGGAGTCTAATGAGGGCAAGCATTTGATGGTAGCAGCTTCCCTGCGGGATATATTCGCTTTGCCAAAATCGCCTTATTAGCCGCAGTTAAGTTACAATTCAGTACCCTATCCTAAAGCTTGCTGTTAGGAGGGAATCTGCAGCTTGCAGTGAAAGCGCTTCCAGAGGGTAGTCTAATGAGGGCAAATATTTGATGGTAGCAGCTTCCCTGCGGGAGATACTCTCTTTGCCAAAATCGCATTATTAGGGGAATGTAAGTTACAATTCAGTACCCTATCCTAAAGCTTGCTGTTAGGAGGGAATCTGCAGCTTGCAGTGAAAGCGCTTCCAGAGGGGAGTCTAATGAGGGCAAACATTTGATGGTAGCAGCTTCCCTGCGGGAGATACTCTCTTTGCCAAAATCGCCTTATTAGCCGCAGTTAACTTACAATTCAGTACCCTATCCTAAAGCTTGCTGTTAGGAGGGAATCTGCAGCTTGCAGTGAAAGCGCTTCCAGAGGGGAGTCTAATGAGGGCAAACATTTGATGGTAGCAGCTTCTCTGCGGGAGATACTCTCTTTGCCTAAATCGCTTTATTAGGCGAAAGTAAGTTACAATTCAGTACCCTATCCTAAAGCTTGCTTTTAGGAGGGAATCTGCAGCTTGCAGTGAAAGCGCTTCCAGGGGGGAGTCTAATGAGGGCAAATATTTGATGGTAGCAGCTTCCCTGCGGGAGATATTCTCTTTGCCAAAATCGCCTTATGAGCCGCAGTTAAGTAACAATGCAGTACCCTATCCTAAAGCTTGCTGTTAGGAGGGAATCTGCAGCTTGCAGTGAAAGCGCTTCCAGAGGGGAGTCTAATGAGGGCAAACATTTGATGGTAGCAGCTTCCCTGCGGGAGATACTCTCTTTTCCAAAATCGCATTATTAGGCGAAAGTAAGTTACAATTCAGTACCCTATCCTAAAGCTTGCTGTTAGGAGGGAATCTGCAGCTTGCAGTGAAAGCGCTTCCAGAGGGGAGTCTAATGAGGGCAAATATTTGATGGTAGCAGCTTCCCTGCGGGATATATTCTCTTTGCCAAAATCGCCTTATTAGCCGCAGTTAAGTTACAATTCAGTACCCTATCCTAAAGCTTGCTGTTAGGAGGGAATCTGCAGCTTGCAGTGAAAGCGCTTCCAGAGGGGAGTGTAATGAGGGCAAACATTTGATGGTAGCAGCTTCCCTGCGGGATATATTCTCTTTGCCAAAATCGCCTTATTAGCCGCAGTTAAGTTACAATTCAGTACCCTATCCTAAAGCTTGCTGTTAGGAGGGAATCTGCAGCTTGCAGTGAAAGCGCTTCCAGAGGGGAGTCTAATGAGGGCAAATATTTGATGGTAGCAGCTTCCCTGCGGGAGATACTCTCTTTGCCAAAATCGCATTATTAGGCGAAAGTAAGTTACAATTCAGTACCCTATCCTAAAGCTTGCTGTTAGGAGGGAATCTGCAGCTTGCAGTGAAAGCGCTTCCAGAGGGGAGTCTAATGAGGGCAAACATTTGATGGTAGCAGCTTCCCAGCGGGAGATACTCTCTTTGCCAAAATCGCATTATTAGGCGAAAGTAAGTTACAATTCAGTACCCTATCCTAAAGCTTGCTGTTAGGAGGGAATCTGCAGCTTGCAGTGAAAGCGCTTCCAGAGGGGAGTCTAATGAGGGCAAACATTTGATGGTAGCAGCTTCTCTGCGGGAGATACTCTCTTTGCCAAAATCGCTTTATTAGGCGAAAGTAAGTTACAATTCAGTACCCTATCCTAAAGCTTGCTTTTAGGAGGGAATCTGCAGCTTGCAGTGAAAGCGCTTCCAGAGGGGAGTCTAATGAGGGCAAATATTTGATGGTAGCAGCTTCCCTGCGGGAGATATTCTCTTTGCCAAAATCGCCTTATGAGCCGCAGTTAAGTTACAATTCAGTACCCTATCCTAAAGCTTGCTGTTAGGAGGGAATCTGCAGCTTGCAGTGAAAGCGCTTCCAGAGGGGAGTCTAATGAGGGCAAACATTTGATGGTAGCAGCTTCCCTGCGGGAGATACTCTCTTTTCCAAAATCGCCTTATTAGCCGCAGTTAAGTTACAATTCAGTACCCTATCCTAAAGCTTGCTGTTAGGAGGGAATCTGCAGCTTGCAGTGAAAGCGCTTCCAGAGGGGAGTCTAATGAGGACAAACATTAGATGGTAGCAGCTTCCCTGCGGGAGATACTCTCTTTGCCAAAATCGCATTATTAGCCGCAGTTAAGTTACAATTCAGTACCCTATCCTAAAGCTTGCTGTTAGGAGGGAATCTGCAGCTTGCAGTGAAAGCGCTTCCAGAGGGGAGTGTAATGAGGGCAAATATTTGATGGTAGCAGCTTCCCTGCGGGAGATACTCTCTTTGCCAAAATCGCATTATTAGGCGAAAGTAAGTTACAATTCAGTACCCTATCCTAAAGCTTGCTGTTAGGAGGGAATCTGCAGCTTGCAGTGAAAGCGCTTCCAGAGGGGAGTCTAATGAGGGCAAACATTTGATGGTAGCAGCTTCCCTGCGGGAGATAGTCTCTTTTCCAAAATCGCATTATTAGGCGAAAGTAAGTTACAATTCAGTACACTATCCTAAAGCTTGCTGTTAGGAGGGAATCTGCAGCTTGCAGTGAAAGCGCTTCCAGAGGGGAGTGTAATGAGGGCAAACATTTGATGGTAGCAGCTTCCCTGCGGGAGATAATCTCTTTGCAAAAATCGCATTATTAGACGAAAGTAAGGTACAATTCAGTACCCTATCCTAAAGCTTGCTGTTAGGAGGGAATCTGCAGCTTGCAGTGAAAGCGCTTCCAGAGGGGAGTCTAATGAGGGCAAACATTTGATGGTAGCAGCTTCCCTGCGGGAGATACTCTCTTTGCCAAAATCGCATTATTAGCCGCAGTTAAGTTACAATTCAGTACCCTATCCTAAAGCTTGCTGTTAGGAGGGAATCTGCAGCTTGCAGTGAAAGCGCTTCCAGAGGGGAGTCTAATGAGGGCAAACATTTGATGGTAGCAGCTTCCCTGCGGGAGATACTCTCTTTGCCAAATCGCTTTATTAGGCGAAAGTAAGTTACAATTCAGTACCCTATCCTAAAGCTTGCTGTTAGGAGGGAATCTGCAGCTTGCAGTGAAAGCGCTTCCAGAGGGGAGTCTAATGAGGGCAAATATTTGATGGTAGCAGCTTCCCTGCGGGAGATATTCTCTTTGCCAAAATCGCATTATTAGGCGAAAGTAAGTTACAATTCAGTACCCTATCCTAAAGCTTGCTGTTAGGAGGGAATCTGCAGCTTGCAGTGAAAGCGCTTCCAGAGGGGAGTCTAATGAGGGCAAACATTTGATGGTAGCAGCTTCCCTGCGGGAGATACTCTCTTTGCCAAAATCGCATTATTAGGCGAAAGTAAGTTACAATTCAGTACCCTATCCTAAAGCTTGCTGTTAGGAGGGAATCTGCAGCTTGCAGTGAAAGCGCTTCCAGAGGGGAGTCTAATGAGGGCAAACATTTGATGGTAGCAGCTTCCCTGCGGGAGATACTCTCTTTGCCAAAATCGCATTATTAGGCGAAAGTAAGTTACAATTCAGTACCCTATCCTAAAGCTTGCTGTTAGGAGGGAATCTGCAGCTTGCAGTGAAAGCGCTTCCAGAGGGGAGTCTAATGAGGGCAAACATTTGATGGTAGCAGCTTCCCTGCGGGAGATACTCTCTTTGCCAAAATCGCTTTATTAGGCGAAAGTAAGTTACAATTCAGTACCCTATCCTAAAGCTTGCTCTTAGGAGGGAATCTGCAACTTGCAGTGAAAGCGCTTCCAGAGGGGAGTCTAATGAGGGCAAACATTTGATGGTACAGCTTCCCTGCGGGAGATACTCTCTTTGCCAAAATCGCCTTATTAGCCGCAGTTAAGTTACAATTCAGTACCCTATCCTAAAGCTTGCTGTTAGGAGGGAATCTGCAGCTTGCAGTGAAAGCGCTTCCAGAGGGGAGTCTAATGAGGGCAAATATTTGATGGTAGCAGCTTCCCTGCGGGAGATATTCTCTTTGCCAAAATCGCCTTATGAGCCGCAGTTAAGTTACAATTCAGTACTCTATCCTAAAGCTTGCTGTTAGGAGGGAATCTGCAGCTTGCAGTGAAAGCGCTTCCAGAGGGGAGTCTAATGAGGGCAAACATTTGATGGTAGCAGCTTCCCTGCGGGAGATACTCTCTTTTCCAAAATCGCCTTATTAGCCGCAGTTAAGTTACAATTCAGTACCCTATCCTAAAGCTTGCTGTTAGGAGGGAATCTGCAGCTTGCAGTGAAAGCGCTTCCAGAGGGGAGTCTAATCAGGACAAACATTTGATGGTAGCAGCTTCCCTGCGGGAGATACTCTCTTTGCCAAAATCGCATTATTAGCCGCAGTTTAGTTACAATTCAGTACCCTATCCTAAAGCTTGCTGTTAGGAGGGAATCTGCAGCTTGCAGTGAAAGCGCTTCCAGAGGGGAGTCTAATGAGGGCAAACAGTTGATGGTAGCAGCTTCCCTGCGGGAGATACTCTCTTTGCCAAAATCGCATTATTATGCGAAAGTAAGTTACAATTCAGTACCCTATCCTAAAGCTTGCTGTTAGGAGGGAATCTGCAGCTTGCAGTGAAAGCGCTTCCAGAGGGGAGTCTAATGAGGGCAAATATTTGATGGTAGCAGCTTCCCTGCGGGAGATAGTCTCTTTGCCAAAATCGCCTTATTAGCCGCAGTTAAGTTACAATTCAGTACCCTATCCTAAAGCTTGCTGTTAGGAGGGAATCTGCAGCTTGCAGTGAAAGCGCTTCCAGAGGGGAGTCTAATGAGGGCAAACATTTGATGGTAGCAGCTTCCCTGCGGGAGATAGTCTCTTTTCCAAAATCGCATTATTAGGCGAAAGTAAGTTACAATTCAGTACACTATCCTAAAGCTTGCTGTTAGGAGGGAATCTGCAGCTTGCAGTGAAAGCGTTTCCAGAGGGGAGTGTAATGAGGGCAAACATTTGATGGTAGCAGCTTCCCTGCGGGAGATAATCTCTTTGCCAAAATCGCATTATTAGACGAAAGTAAGATACAATTCAGTACCCTATCCTAAAGCTTGCTGTTAGGAGGGAATCTGCAGCTTGCAGTGAAAGCGCTTCCAGAGGGGAGTCTAATGAGGGCAAACATTTGATGGTAGCAGCTTCCCTGCGGGAGATACTCTCTTTGCCAAAATCGCATTATTAGCCGCAGTTAAGTTACAATTCAGTACCCTATCCTAAAGCTTGCTGTTAGGAGGGAATCTGCAGCTTGCAGTGAAAGCGCTTCCAGAGGGGAGTCTAATGAGGGCAAACATTTGATTGTAGCAGCTTCCCTGCGGGAGATACTCTCTTTGCCAAATCGCTTTATTAGGCGAAAGTAAGTTACAATTCAGTACCCTATCCTAAAGCTTGCTGTTAGGAGGGAATCTGCAGCTTGCAGTGAAAGCGCTTCCAGAGGGGAGTCTAATGAGGGCAAATATTTGATGGTAGCAGCTTCCCTGCGGGAGATATTCTCTTTGCCAAAATCTCATTATTAGGCGAAAGTAAGTTACAATTCAGTACCCTATCCTAAAGCTTGCTGTTAGGAGGGAATCTGCAGCTTGCAGTGAAAGCGCTTCCAGAGGGGAGTCTAATGAGGGCAAACATTTGATGGTAGCAGCTTCCCTGCGGGAGATACTCTCTTTGCCAAAATCGCATTATTAGGCGAAAGTAAGTTACAATTCAGTACCTTATCCTAAAGCTTGCTGTTAGGAGGGAATCTGCAGCTTGCAGTGAAAGCGCTTCCAGAGGGGAGTCTAATGAGGGCAAACATTTGATGGTAGCAGCTTCCCTGCGGGAGATACTCTCTTTGCCAAAATCGCGTTATTAGCCGCAGTTAAGTTACAATTCAGTACCCTATCCTAAAGCTTGCTGTTAGGAGGGAATCTGCAGCTTGCAGTGAAAGCACTTCCAGAGGGAAGTCTAACGAGGGCAAATATTTGATGGTAGCAGCTTCCCTGCGGGAGATACTCTCTTTTCCACAATCGCATTATTAGGCGAAAGTAAGTTACAATTCAGTACCCTATCCTAAAGCTTGCTGTTAGGAGGGAATCTGCAGCTTGCAGTGAAAGCGCTTCCAGAGGGGAGTCTAATGAGGGCAAACATTTGATGGTAGCAGCTTCCCTGCGGGAGATACTCTCTTTGCCAAAATCGCATTATTAGGCGAAAGTAAGTTACAATTCAGTACCCTATCCTAAAGCTTGTTGTTAGGAGGGAATCTGCAGCTTGCAGTGAAAGCGCTTCCAGAGGGGAGTCTAATGAGGGCAAATATTTGATGGTAGCAGCTTCCCTGCGGGAGATACTCTCTTTGCCAAAATCGCATTATTAGGCGAAAGTAAACTTACAATTCAGTACCCTATCCTAAAGCTTGCTGTTAGGAGGGAATCTGCAGCTTGCAGTGAAAGCGCTTCCAGAGGGGAGTCTAATGAGGGCAAACATTTGATGGTAGCAGCTTCCCTGCGGGAGATACTCTCTTTGCCAAAATCGCCTTATTAGGCGAAAATAAGATACAATTCAGTACCCTATCCTAAAGCTTGCTGTTAGGAGGGAATCTGCAGCTTGCAGTGAAAGCGCTTCCAGAGGGGAGTCTAATGAGGGCAAACATTTGATGGTAGCAGCTTCCCTGCGGGAGATACTCTCTTTGCCAAAATCGCCTTATTAGCCGCAGTTAAGTTAAAATTCAGTACCCTATCCTAAAGCTTGCTGTTAGGAGGGAATCTGCAGCTTGCAGTGAAAGCGCTTCCAGAGGGGAGTCTAATGAGGGCAAACATTTGATGGTAGCAGCTTCTCTGCGGGAGATACTCTCTTTGCCTAAATCGCTTTATTAGGCGAAAGTAAGTTACAATTCAGTACCCTATCCTAAAGCTTGCTGTTAGGAGGGAATCTGCAGCTTGCAGTGAAAGCGCTTCCAGAGGGGAGTCTAATGAGGGCAAATATTTGATGGTAGCAGCTTCCCTGCGGGAGATATTCTCTTTGCCAAAATCGCCTTATGAGCCGCAGTTAAGTTACAATTCAGTACCCTATCCTAAAGCTTGCTGTTAGGAGGGAATCTGCAGCTTGCAGTGAAAGCGCTTCCAGAGGGGAGTCTAATGAGGGCAAACATTTGATGGTAGCAGCTTCCCTGCGGGAGATAGTCTCTTTTCCAAAATCGCATTATTAGGCGAAAGTAAGTTACAATTCAGTACCCTATCCTAAAGCTTGCTGTTAGGAGGGAATCTGCAGCTTGCAGTGAAAGCGCTTCCAGAGGGGAGTCTAATGAGGGCAAACATTTGATGGTAGCAGCTTCCCTGCGGGAGATACTCTCTTTTCCATAATCGCATTATTAGGCGAAAGTAAGTTACAATTCAGTACCCTATCCTAAAGCTTGCTGTTAGGAGGGAATCTGCAGCTTGCAGTGAAAGCGCTTCCAGAGGGGAGTCTAATGAGGGCAAACATTTGATGGTAGCAGCTTCCCTGCGGGAGATAATCTCTTTGCCAAAATCGCATTATTAGGCGAAAGTAAGATACAATTCAGTACCCTATCCTAAAGCTTGCTGTTAGGAGGGAATCTGCAGCTTGCAGTGAAAGCGCTTCCAGAGGGGAGTCTAATGAGGGCAAACATTTGATGGTAGCAGCTTCCCTGCGGGAGATACTCTCTTTGCCAAAATCGCATTATTAGCCGCAGTTAAGTTACATTTCAGTACACTATCCTAAAGCTTGCTGTTAGGAGGGAATCTGCAGCTTGCAGTGAAAGCGCTTCCAGAGGGGAGTCTAATGAGGGCAAACATTTGATGGTAGCAGCTTCCCTGCGGGACATACTCTCTTCGCCAAAATCGAATTATTAGGCGAAAGTAAGTTACAATTCAGTACCCTATCCTAAAGCTTGCTGTTAGGAGGGAATCTGCAGCTTGCAGTGAAAGCGCTTCCAGAGGGGAGTCTAATGAGGGCAAATATTTGATGGTAGCAGCTTCCCTGCGGGAGATATTCTCTTTGCCAAAATCGCATTATTAGGCGAAAGTAAGTTACAATTCAGTACCCTATCCTAAAGCTTGCTGTTAGGAGGGAATCTGCAGCTTGCAGTGAAAGCGCTTCCAGAGGGGAGTCTAATGAGGGCAAACATTTGATGGTAGCAGCTTCCCTGCGGGAGATACTCTTTTTGCCAAAATCGCATTATTAGCCGCAGTTAAGTTACAATTCAGTACCCTATCCTAAAGCTTGCTGTTAGGAGGGAATCTGCAGCTTGCAGTGAAAGCGCTTCCAGAGGGGAGTCTAATGAGGGCAAACATTTGATGGTAGCAGCTTCCCTGCGGGAGATACTCTCTTTGCCAAAATCGCATTATTAGGCGAAAGTAAGTTACAATTCAGTACCCTATCCTAAAGCTTGCTGTTAGGAGGGAATCTGCAGCTTGCAGTGAAAGCGCTTCCAGAGGGGAGTCTAATGAGGGCAAACATTTGATGGTAGCAGCTTCCCTGCGGGAGATAGTCTCTTTGCCAAAATCGCATTATTAGCCGCAGTTAAGTTACAATTCAGTACACTATCCTAAAGCTTGCTGTTAGGAGGGAATCTGCAGCTTGCAGTGAAAGCGCTTCCAGAGGGGAGTCTAATGAGGGCAAACATTTGATGGTAGCAGCTTCCCTGCGGGAGATAATCTCTTTTCCAAAATAGCATTATTAGGCGAAAGTAAGTTACAATTCAGTACCCTATCCTAAAGCTTGCTGTTAGGAGGGAATCTGCAGCTTGCAGTGAAAGCGCTTCCAGAGGGGAGTCTAATGAGGGCAAACATTTGATGGTAGCAGCTTCCCTGCGGGAGATAATCTCTTTGCCAAAATCGCATTATTAGGCGAAAGTAAGATACAATTCAGTACCCTATCCTAAAGCTTGCTGTTAGGAGGGAATCTGCAGCTTGCAGTGAAAGCGCTTCCAGAGGGGAGTCTAATGAGGGCAAACATTTGATGGTAGCAGCTTCCCTGCGGGAGATACTCTCTTTGCCAAAATCGCATTATTAGCCGCAGTTAAGTTACAATTCAGTACACTATCCTAAAGCTTGCTGTTAGGAGGGAATCTGCAGCTTGCAGTGAAAGCGCTTCCAGAGGGGAGTCTAATGAGGGCAAACATTTGATGGTAGCAGCTTCCCTGCGGGACATACTCTCTTCGCCAAAATCGAATTATTAGGCGAAAGTAAGTTACAATTCAGTACCCTATCCTAAAGCTTGCTGTTAGGAGGGAATCTGCAGCTTGCAGTGAAAGCGCTTCCAGAGGGGAGTCTAATGAGGGCAAACATTTGATGGTAGCAGCTTCCCTGCGGGAGATACTCTCTTTTCAAAATCGCATTATTAGGCGAAAGTAAGTTACAATTCAGTACCCTATCCTAAAGCTTGCTGTTAGGAGGGAATCTGCAGCTTGCAGTGAAAGCGCTTCCAGATGGGAGTCTAATGAGGGCAAATATTTGATGGTAGCAGCTTCCCTGCGGGATATATTCTCTTTGCCAAAATCGCCTTTTTAGCCGCAGTTAAGTTACAATTCAGTACACTATCCTAAAGCTTGCTGTTAGGAGGGAATCTGCAGCTTGCAGTGAAAGCGCTTCCAGAGGGGAGTCTAATGAGGGCAAACATTTGATGGTAGCAGCTTCCCTGCGGGAGATAATCTCTTTGACAAAATCGCATTATTAGCCGAAAGTAAGATACAATTCAGTACCCTATCCTAAAGCTTGCTGTTAGGAGGGAATCTGCAGCTTGCAGTGAAAGCGCTTCCAGAGGGGAGTCTAATGAGGGCAAACATTTGATGGTAGCAGCTTCCCTGCGGGAGATACTCTCTTTGCCAAAATCGTATTATTAGCCGCAGTTAAGTTACAATTCAGTACCCTATCCTAAAGCTTGCTGTTAGGAGGGAATCTGCAGCTTGCAGTGAAAGCGCTTCCAGAGGGGAGTCTAATGAGGGCAAACATTTGATGGTAGCAGCTTCCCTGCGGGAGATACTCTCTTTGCCAAAATCGCTTTATTAGGCGAAAGTAAGTTACAATTCAGTACCCTATCCTAAAGCTTGCTGTTAGGAGGGAATCTGCAGCTTGCAGTGAAAGCGCTTCCAGAGGGGAGTCTAATGAGGGCAAATATTTGATGGTAGCAGCTTCCCTGCGGGAGATATTCTCTTTGCCAAAATCGCATTATTAGGCGAAAGTAAGTTACAATTCAGTACCCTATCCTAAAGCTTGCTGTTAGGAGGGAATCTGCAGCTTGCAGTGAAAGCGCTTCCAGAGGGGAGTCTAAAGAGGGCAAACATTTGATGGTAGCAGCTTCCCTGCGGGAGATACTCTCTTTGCCAAAATCGCATTATTAGGCGAAAGTAAGTTACAATTCAGTACCCTATCCTAAAGCGTGCTGTTAGGAGGGAATCTGCAGCTTGCAGTGAAAGCGCTTCCAGAGGGGAGTCTAATGAGGGCAAACATTTGATGGTAGCAGCTTCCCTGCGGGAGATACTCTCTTTGCCAAAATCGCATTATTAGGCGAAAGTAAGTTACAATTCAGTACCCTATCCTAAAGCTTGCTGTTAGGAGGGAATCTGCAGCTTGCAGTGAAAGCGCTTCCAGATGGGAGTCTAATGAGGGCAAATATTTGATGGTAGCAGCTTCCCTGCGGGATATATTCTCTTTGCCAAAATCGCCTTAATAGCCGCAGTTAAGTTACAATTCAGTACCCTATCCTAAAGCTTGCTGTTAGGAGGGAATCTGCAGCTTGCAGTGAAAGCGCTTCCAGAGGGGAGTCTAATGAGGGCAAACATTTGATGGTAGCAGCTTCCCTGCGGGAGATACTCTTTTTGCCAAAATCGCATTATTAGCCGCAGTTAAGTTACAATTCAGTACCCTATCCTAAAGCTTGCTGTTAGGAGGGAATCTGCAGCTTGCAGTGAAAGCGCTTCCAGAGGGGAGTCTAATGAGGGCAAACATTTGATGGTAGCAGCTTCCCTGCGGGAGATACTCTCTTTGCCAAAATCGCATTATTAGGCGAAAGTAAGTTACAATTCAGTACCCTATCCTAAAGCTTGCTGTTAGGAGGGAATCTGCAGCTTGCAGTGAAAGCGCTTCCAGAGGGGAGTCTAATGAGGGCAAATATTTGATGGTAGCAGCTTCCCTGCGGGAGATACTCTCTTTGCCAAAATCGTATTATTAGCCGCAGTTAAGTTACAATTCAGTACCCTATCCTAAAGCTTGCTGTTAGGAGGGAATCTGCAGCTTGCAGTGAAAGCGCTTCCAGAGGGGAGTCTAATGAGGGCAAACATTTGATGGTAGCAGCTTCCCTGCGGGAGATACTCTCTTTGCCAAAATCGCTTTATTAGGCGAAAGTAAGTTACAATTCAGTACCCTATCCTAAAGCTTGCTGTTAGGAGGGAATCTGCAGCTTGCAGTGAAAGCGCTTCCAGAGGGGAGTCTAATGAGGGCAAATATTTGATGGTAGCAGCTTCCCTGCGGGAGATATTCTCTTTGCCAAAATCGCATTATTAGGCGAAAGTAAGTTACAATTCAGTACCCTATCCTAAAGCTTGCTGTTAGGAGGGAATCTGCAGCTTGCAGTGAAAGCGCTTCCAGAGGGGAGTCTAAAGAGGGCAAACATTTGATGGTAGCAGCTTCCCTGCGGGAGATACTCTCTTTGCCAAAATCGCATTATTAGGCGAAAGTAAGTTACAATTCAGTACCCTATCCTAAAGCGTGCTGTTAGGAGGGAATCTGCAGCTTGCAGTGAAAGCGCTTCCAGAGGGGAGTCTAATGAGGGCAAACATTTGATGGTAGCAGCTTCCCTGCGGGAGATACTCTCTTTGCCAAAATCGCATTATTAGGCGAAAGTAAGTTACAATTCAGTACCCTATCCTAAAGCTTGCTGTTAGGAGGGAATCTGCAGCTTGCAGTGAAAGCGCTTCCAGATGGGAGTCTAATGAGGGCAAATATTTGATGGTAGGAGCTTCCCTGCGGGATATATTCTCTTTGCCAAAATCGCCTTAATAGCCGCAGTTAAGTTACAATTCAGTACCCTATCCTAAAGCTTGCTGTTAGGAGGGAATCTGCAGCTTGCAGTGAAAGCGCTTCCAGAGGGTAGTCTAATGAGGGCAAATATTTGATGGTAGCAGCTTCCCTGCGGGAGATACTCTCTTTGCCAAAATCGCATTATTAGGCGAAAGTAAGTTACAATTCAGTACCCTATCCTAAAGCTTGCTGTTAGGAGGGAATCTGCAGCTTGCAGTGAAAGCGCTTCCAGAGGGGAGTCTAATGAGGGCAAACATTTGATGGTAGCAGCTTCCCTGCGGGAGATACTCTCTTTGCCAAAATCGCGTTATTAGCCGCAGTTAAGTTACAATTCAGTACCATATCCTAAAGCTTGCTGTTAGGAGGGAATCTGCAGCTTGCTGTGAAAGCGCTTCCAGAGGGGAGTCTAATGAGGGCAAACATTTGATGGTAGCAGCTTCCCTGCGGGAGATACTCTCTTTGCCAAAATCGCATTATTAGCCGCAGTTAAGTTACAATTCAGTACCCTATCCTAAAGCTTGCTGTTAGGAGGGAATCTGCAGCTTGCAGTGAAAGCGCTTCCAGAGGGGAGTCTAATGAGGGCAAACATTTGATGGTAGCAGGTTCCCTGCGGGAGATACTCTCTTTGCCTAAATCGCTTTATTAGGCGAAAGTAAGTTACAATTCAGTACCCTATCCTAAAGCTTGCTTTTAGGAGGGAATCTGCAGCTTGCAGTGAAAGCGCTTCCAGAGGGGAGTCTAATGAGGGCAAATATTTGATGGTAGCAGCTTCCCTGCGGGAGATATTCTCATTGCCAAAATCGCCTTATGAGCCGCAGTTAAGTTACAATTCAGTACCCTATCCTAAAGCTTGCTGTTAGGAGGGAATCTGCAGCTTGCAGTGAAAGCGCTTCCAGAGGGGAGTCTAATGAGGGCAAACATTTGATGGTAGCAGCTTCCCTGCGGGAGATACTCTCTTTGCCAAAATCGCATTATTAGGCGAAAGTAAGTTACAATTCAGTACCCTATCCTAAAGCTTGCTGTTAGGAGGGAATCTGCAGCTTGCAGTGAAAGCGCTTCCAGAGGGGAGTCTAATGAGGACAAACATTTGATGGTAGCAGCTTCCCTGCGGGAGATACTCTCTTTGCCAAAATCGCCTTATTAGCCGCAGTTAAGTTACAATTCAGTACCCTATCCTAAAGCTTGCTGTTAGGAGGGAATCTGCAGCTTGCAGTGAAAGCGCTTCCAGAGGGGAGTGTAATGAGGGCAAACATTTGATGGTAGCAGCTTCCCTGCGGGAGATACTCTCTTTGCCAAAATCGCATTATTATGCGAAAGTAAGTTACAATTCAGGACCCTATCCTAAAGCTTGCTGTTAGGAGGGAATCTGCAGCTTGCAGTGAAAGCGCTTCCAGAGGGGAGTCTAATGAGGGCAAATATTTGATGGTAGCAGCTTCCCTGCGGGAGATATTCTCTTTGCCAAAATCGCCTTATTAGCCGCAGTTAAGTTACAATTCAGTACCCTATCCTAAAGCTTGCTGTTAGGAGGGAATCTGCAGCTTGCAGTGAAAGCGCTTCCAGAGGGGAGTCTAATGAGGGCAAACATTTGATGGTAGCAGCTTCCCTGCGGGAGATAGTCTCTTTTCCAAAATCGCATTATTAGGCGAAAGTAAGATACAATTCAGTACCCTATCCTAAAGCTTGCTGTTAGGAGGGAATCTGCAGCTTGCAGTGAAAGCGCTTCCAGAGGGGAGTGTAATGAGGGCAAACATTTGATGGTAGCAGCTTCCCTGCGGGAGATAATCTCTTTGCCAAAATCGCATTATTAGACGAAAGTAAGTTACAATTCAGTACCCTATCCTAAAGCTTGCTGTTAGGAGGGAATCTGCAGCTTGCAGTGAAAGCGCTTCCAGAGGGGAGTCTAATGAGGGCAAACATTTGATGGTAGCAGCTTCCCTGCGGGAGATACTCTCTTTGCCAAAATCGCGTTATTAGCCGCAGTTAAGATACAATTCAGTACCCTATCCTAAAGCTTGCTGTTAGGAGGGAATCTGCAGCTTGCAGTGAAAGCGCTTCCAGAGGGGAGTCTAATGAGGGCAAACATTTGATGGTAGCAGCTTCCCAGCGGGAGATAATCTCTTTGCCAAAATCGCATTATTAGGCGAAAGTAAGATACAATTCAGTACCCTATCCTAAAGCTTGCTGTTAGGAGGGAATCTGCAGCTTGCAGTGAAAGCGCTTCCAGAGGGGAGTCTAATGAGGGCAAACATTTGATGGTAGCAGCTTCCCTGCGGGAGATACTCTCTTTGCCAAAATCGCATTATTAGGCGAAAGTAAGTTACAATTCAGTACCCTATCCTAAAGCTTGCTGTTAGGTGGGAATCTGCCGCTTGCAGTGAAAGCGCTTCCAGAGGGGAGTCTAATGAGGGCAAACATTTGATTGTAGCAGCTTCCCTGCGGGAGATATTCTCTTTGCCAAAATCGCCTTATTAGCCGCAGTTAAGTTACAATTCAGTACCCTGTCCTACAGCTTGCTGTTAGGTGGGAATCTGCAGCTTGCAGTGAAAGCGCTTCCAGAGGGGAGTCTAATGAGGGCAAACATTTGATGGTAGCAGCTTCCCTGCGGGAGATATTCTCTTTGCCAAAATCGCCTTATTAGACGCAGTTATGTTACAAGTCAGTACACTGTCCTACAGCTTGCTGTTAGGAGGGAATCTGCAGCTTGCAGTGAAAGCACTTCCAGAGGGAAGTCTAACGAGGGCAAATATTTGATGGTAGCAGCTTCCCTGCGGGAGATACTCTCTTTGCCAAAATCGCATTATTAGGCGAAAGTAAACTTACAATTCAGTACCCTATCCTAAAGCTTGCTGTTAGGAGGGAATCTGCAGCTTGCAGTGAAAGCGCTTCCAGAGGGGAGTCTAATGAGGGCAAACATTTGATGGTAGCAGCTTCCCTGCGGGAGATACTCTCTTTGCCAAAATCGCCTTATTAGGCGAAAATAAGATACAATTCAGTACCCTATCCTAAAGCTTGCTGTTAGGAGGGAATCTGCAGCTTGCAGTGAAAGCGCTTCCAGAGGGGAGTCTAATGAGGGCAAACATTTGATGGTAGCAGCTTCCCTGCGGGAGATACTCTCTTTGCCAAAATCGCCTTATTAGCCGCAGTTAAGTTACAATTCAGTACCCTATCCTAAAGCTTGCTGTTAGGAGGGAATCTGCAGCTTGCAGTGAAAGCGCTTCCAGAGGGGAGTCTAATGAGGGCAAACATTTGATGGTAGCAGCTTCTCTGCGGGAGATACTCTCTTTGCCTAAATCGCTTTATTAGGCGAAAGTAAGTTACAATTCAGTACCCTATCCTAAAGCTTGCTGTTAGGAGGGAATCTGCAGCTTGCAGTGAAAGCGCTTCCAGAGGGGAGTCTAATGAGGGCAAATATTTGATGGTAGCAGCTTCCCTGCGGGAGATATTCTCTTTGCCAAAATCGCCTTATGAGCCGCAGTTAAGATACAATTCAGTACCCTATCCTAAAGCTTGCTGTTAGGAGGGAATCTGCAGCTTGCAGTGAAAGCGCTTCCAGAGGGGAGTCTAATGAGGGCAAACATTTGATGGTAGCAGCTTCCCTGCGGGAGATACTCTCTTTGCCAAAATCGCTTTATTAGGCGAAAGTAAGTTACAATTCAGTACCCTATCCTAAAGCTTGCTGTTAGGAGGGAATCTGCAGCTTGCAGTGAAAGCGCTTCCAGAGGGGAGTCTAATGAGGACAAACATTTGATGGTAGCAGCTTCCCTGCGGGAGATACTCTCTTTGCCAAAATTGCATTAATATCCGCAGTTAAGTTACAATTCAGTACCCTATCCTAAAGCTTGCTGTTAGGAGGGAATCTGCAGCTTGCAGTGAAAGCGCTTCCAGAGGGGAGTGTAATGAGGGCAAACATTTGATGGTAGCAGCTTCCCTGCGGGAGATACTCTCTTTTCCAAAATCGCATTATTAGGCGAAAGTAAGTTACAATTCAGTACCCTATCCTAAAGCTTGCTGTTAGGAGGGAATCTGCAGCTTGCAGTGAAAGCGCTTCCAGAGGGGAGTCTAATGAGGGCAAACATTTGATGGTAGCAGCTTCCCTGCGGGAGATAATCTCTTTTCCAAAATCGCATTATTAGGCGAAAGTAAGATACAATTCAGTACCCTATCCTAAAGCTTGCTGTTAGGAGGGAATCTGCAGCTTGCAGTGAAAGCGCTTCCAGAGGGGAGTGTAATGAGGGCAAACATTTGATGGTAGCAGCTTCCCTGCGGGAGATACTCTCTTTGCCAAAATCGCATTATTAGCCGCAGTTAAGTTACAATTCAGTACACTATCCTAAAGCTTGCTGTTAGGAGGGAATCTGCAGCTTGCAGTGAAAGCGCTTCCAGAGGGGAGTCTAATGAGGGCAAACATTTGATGGTAGCAGCTTCCCTGCGGGACATACTCTCTTTGCCAAAATCGCTTTATTAGGCGAAAGTAAGATACAATTCAGTACCCTATCCTAAAGCTTGCTGTTAGGAGGGAATCTGCAGCTTGCAGTGAAAGCGCTTCCAGAGGGGAGTCTAATGAGGGCAAATATTTGATGGTAGCAGCTTCCCTGCGGGAGATATTCTCTTTGCCAAAATCGCATTATTAGGCGAAAGTAAGTTACAATTCAGTACCCTATCCTAAAGCTTGCTGTTAGGAGGGAATCTGCAGCTTGCAGTGAAAGCGCTTCCAGAGGGGAGTCTAATGAGGGCAAACATTTGATGGTAGCAGCTTCCCTGCGGGAGATACTCTCTTTGCCAAAATCGCCTTATTAGCCGCAGTTAAGTTACAATTCAGTACCCTATCCTAAAGCTTGCTGTTAGGAGGGAATCTGCAGCTTGCAGTGAAAGCGCTTCCAGAGGGGAGTCTAATGAGGGCAAACATTTGATGGTAGCAGCTTCTCTGCGGGAGATACTCTCTTTGCCTAAATCGCTTTATTAGGCGAAAGTAAGTTACAATTCAGTACCCTATCCTAAAGCTTGCTTTTAGGAGGGAATCTGCAGCTTGCAGTGAAAGCGCTTCCAGAGGGGAGTCTAATGAGGGCAAACATTTGATGGTAGCAGCTTCCCTGCGGGAGATACTCTCTTTTCCAAAATCGCATTATTAGGCGAAAGTAAGTTACAATTCAGTACCCTATCCTAAAGCTTGCTGTTAGGAGGGAATCTGCAGCTTGCAGTGAAAGCGCTTCCAGAGGGGAGTCTAATGAGGGCAAACATTTGATGGTAGCAGCTTCCCTGCTGGAGATAATCTCTTTGCCAAAATCGCATTATTAGGCGAAAGTAAGATACAATTCAGTACCCTATCCTAAAGCTTGCTGTTAGGAGGGAATCTGCAGCTTGCAGTGAAAGCGCTTCCAGAGGGGAGTCTAATGAGGGCAAACATTTGATGGTAGCAGCTTCCCTGCGGGAGATACTCTCTTTGCCAAAATCGCATTATTAGCCGCAGTTAAGTTACAATTCAGTACACTATCCTAAAGCTTGCTGTTAGGAGGGAATCTGCAGCTTGCAGTGAAAGCGCTTCCAGAGGGGAGTCTAATGAGGGCAAACATTTGATGGTAGCAGCTTCCCTGCGGGACATACTCTCTTTGCCAAAATCGCTTTATTAGGCGAAAGTAAGTTACAATTCAGTACCCTATCCTAAAGCTTGCTGTTAGGAGGGAATATGCAGCTTGCAGTGAAAGCGCTTCCAGAGGGGAGTCTAATGAGGGCAAACATTTGATGGTAGCAGCTTCCCTGCGGGAGATACTCTCTTTGCCAAAATCGCATTATTAGGCGAAAGTAAGTTACAATTCAGTACCCTATCCTAAAGCTTGCTGTTAGGTGGGAATCTGCCGCTTGCAGTGAAAGCGCTTCCAGAGGGGAGTCTAATGAGGGCAAACATTTGATTGTAGCAGCTTCCCTGCGGGAGATATTCTCTTTGCCAAAATCTCCTTATTAGCCGCAGTTAAGTTACAATTCAGTACCCTGTCCTACAGCTTGCTGTTAGGTGGGAATCTGCAGCTTGCAGTGAAAGCGCTTCCAGAGGGGAGTCTAATGAGGGCAAACATTTGATGGTAGCAGCTTCCCTGCGGGAGATATTCTCTTTGCCAAAATCGCCTTATTAGACGCAGTTATGTTACAAGTCAGTACACTGTCCTACAGCTTGCTGTTAGGAGGGAATCTGCAGCTTGCAGTGAAAGCGCTTCCAGAGGGGAGTCTAATGAGGGCAAACATTTGATGGTAGCAGCTTCCCTGCGGGAGATACTCTCTTTGCCAAAATCGCGTTATTAGCCGCAGTTAAGATACAATTCAGTATCCTATCCTAAAGCTTGCTGTTAGGAGGGAATCTGCAGCTTGCAGTGAAAGCACTTCCAGAGGGAAGTCTAACGAGGGCAAATATTTGATGGTAGCAGCTTCCCTGCGGGAGATACTCTCTTTTCCACAATCGCATTATTAGGCGAAAGTAAGTTACAATTCAGTACCCTATCCTAAAGCTTGCTGTTAGGAGGGAATCTGCAGCTTGCAGTGAAAGCGCTTCCAGAGGGGAGTCTAATGAGGGCAAACATTTGATGGTAGCAGCTTCCCTGCGGGAGATACTCTCTTTGCCAAAATCGCATTATTAGGCGAAAGTAAGTTACAATTCAGTACCCTATCCTAAAGCTTGTTGTTAGGAGGGAATCTGCAGCTTGCAGTGAAAGCGCTTCCAGAGGGGAGTCTAATGAGGGCAAATATTTGATGGTAGCAGCTTCCCTGCGGGAGATACTCTCTTTGCCCAAATCGCATTATTAGGCGAAAGTAAACTTACAATTCAGTACCCTATCCTAAAGCTTGCTGTTAGGAGGGAATCTGCAGCTTGCAGTGAAAGCGCTTCCAGAGGGGAGTCTAATGAGGGCAAACATTTGATGGTAGCAGCTTCCCTGCGGGAGATACTCTCTTTGCCAAAATCGCATTATTAGGCGAAAGTAAGTTACAATTCAGTACCCTATCCTAAAGCTTGCTTTTAGGAGGGAATCTGCAGCTTGCAGTGAAAGCGCTTCCAGAGGGGAGTCTAATGAGGGCAAATATTTGATGGTAGCAGCTTCCCTGCGGGAGATATTCTCTTTGCCAAAATCGCCTTAATAGCCGCAGTTAAGTTACAATTCAGTACCCTATCCTAAAGCTTGCTGTTAGGAGGGAATCTGCAGCTTGCAGTGAAAGCGCTTCCAGAGGGGAGTCTAATGAGGGCAAATATTTGATGGTAGCAGCTTCCCTGCGGGAGATACTCTCTTTGCCAAAATCGCATTATTAGGCGAAAGTAAGTTACAATTCAGTACCCTATCCTAAAGCTTGCTGTTAGGAGGGAATCTGCAGCTTGCAGTGAAAGCGCTTCCAGAGGGGAGTCTAATGAGGGCAAACATTTGATGGTAGCAGCTTCCCTGCGGGAGATACTCTCTTTGCCAAAATCGCGTTATTAGCCGCAGTTAAGTTACAATTCAGTACCCTATCCTAAAGCTTGCTGTTAGGAGGGAATCTGCAGCTTGCAGTGAAAGCGCTTCCAGAGGGGAGTCTAATGAGGGCAAACATTTGATGGTAGCAGCTTCCCTGCGGGCGATACTCTCTTTGCCAAAATCGCCTTATTAGCCGCAGTTAAGTTACAATTCAGTACCCTATCCTAAAGCTTGCTGTTAGGAGGGAATCTGCAGCTTGCAGTGAAAGCGCTTCCAGAGGGGAGTCTAATGA
Source organism: Phaenicophaeus curvirostris (assembly GCF_032191515.1). Classification (NCBI taxonomy): domain Eukaryota; kingdom Metazoa; phylum Chordata; class Aves; order Cuculiformes; family Cuculidae; genus Phaenicophaeus; species Phaenicophaeus curvirostris. The sequence continues at coordinate 1,062,485 of NW_027206686.1, forward strand.
GGGCAAACATTTGATGGTAGCAGCTTCCCTGCGGGAGATACTCTCTTTGCCAAAATCGCTTTATTAGGCGAAAGTAAGTTACAATTCAGTACCCTATCCTAAAGCTTGCTCTTAGGAGGGAATCTGCAACTTGCAGTGAAAGCGCTTCCAGAGGGGAGTCTAATGAGGGCAAACATTTGATGGTACAGCTTCCCTGCGGGAGATACTCTCTTTGCCAAAATCGCCTTATTAGCCGCAGTTAAGTTACAATTCAGTACCCTATCCTAAAGCTTGCTGTTAGGAGGGAATCTGCAGCTTGCAGTGAAAGCGCTTCCAGAGGGGAGTCTAATGAGGGCAAACATTTGATGGTAGCAGCTTCCCTGCGGGAGATACTCTCTTTGCCTAAATCGCTTTATTAGGCGAAAGTAAGTTACAATTCAGTACCCTATCCTAAAGCTTGCTTTTAGGAGGGAATCTGCAGCTTGCAGTGAAAGCGCTTCCAGAGGGGAGTCTAATGAGGGCAAATATTTGATGGTAGCAGCTTCCCTGCGGGAGATAATCTCTTTGCCAAAATCGCATTATTAGGCGAAAGTAAGTTACAATTCAGTACCCTATCCTAAAGCTTGCTGTTAGGAGGGAATCTGCAGCTTGCAGTGAAAGCGCTTCCAGAGGGGAGTCTAATGAGGGCAAACATTTGATGGTAGCAGCTTCCCTGCAGGAGATACTCTCTTTGCCAAAATCGCATTATTAGCCGCAGTTAAGTTACAATTCAGTACACTATCCTAAAGCTTGCTGTTAGGAGGGAATCTGCAGCTTGCAGTGAAAGCGCTTCCAGAGGGGAGTCTAATGAGGGCAAACATTTGATGGTAGCAGCTTCCCTGCGGGACATACTCTCTTTGCCAAAATCGCTTTATTAGGCGAAAGTAAGTTACAATTCAGTACCCTATCCTAAAGCTTGCTGTTAGGAGGGAATATGCAGCTTGCAGTGAAAGCGCTTCCAGACGGGAGTCTAATGAGGGCAAACATTTGATGGTAGCAGCTTCCCTGCGGGAGATACTCTCTTTGCCAAAATCGCATTATTAGGCGAAAGTAAGTTACAATTCAGTACCCTATCCTAAAGCTTGCTGTTAGGTGGGAATCTGCCGCTTGCAGTGAAAGCGCTTCCAGAGGGGAGTCTAATGAGGGCAAACATTTGATTGTAGCAGCTTCCCTGCGGGAGATATTCTCTTTGCCAAAATCTCCTTATTAGCCGCAGTTAAGTTACAATTCAGTACCCTGTCCTACAGCTTGCTGTTAGGTGGGAATCTGCAGCTTGCAGTGAAAGCGCTTCCAGAGGGGAGTCTAATGAGGGCAAACATTTGATGGTAGCAGCTTCCCTGCGGGAGATATTCTCTTTGCCAAAATCGCCTTATTAGACGCAGTTATGTTACAAGTCAGTACACTGTCCTACAGCTTGCTGTTAGGAGGGAATCTGCAGCTTGCAGTGAAAGCGCTTCCAGAGGGGAGTCTAATGAGGGCAAACATTTGATGGTAGCAGCTTCCCTGCGGGAGATACTCTCTTTGCCAAAATCGCGTTATTAGCCGCAGTTAAGTTACAATTCAGTACCCTATCCTAAAGCTTGCTGTTAGGAGGGAATCTGCAGCTTGCAGTGAAAGCACTTCCAGAGGGAAGTCTAACGAGGGCAAATATTTGATGGTAGCAGCTTCCCTGCGGGAGATACTCTCTTTTCCACAATCGCATTATTAGGCGAAAGTAAGTTACAATTCAGTACCCTATCCTAAAGCTTGCTGTTAGGAGGGAATCTGCAGCTTGCAGTGAAAGCGCTTCCAGAGGGGAGTCTAATGAGGGCAAACATTTGATGGTAGCAGCTTCCCTGCGGGAGATACTCTCTTTGCCAAAATCGCATTATTAGGCGAAAGTAAGTTACAATTCAGTACCCTATCCTAAAGCTTGTTGTTAGGAGGGAATCTGCAGCTTGCAGTGAAAGCGCTTCCAGAGGGGAGTCTAATGAGGGCAAATATTTGATGGTAGCAGCTTCCCTGCGGGAGATACTCTCTTTGCCAAAATCGCATTATTAGGCGAAAGTAAACTTACAATTCAGTACCCTATCCTAAAGCTTGCTGTTAGGAGGGAATCTGCAGCTTGCAGTGAAAGCGCTTCCAGAGGGGAGTCTAATGAGGGCAAACATTTGATGGTAGCAGCTTCCCTGCGGGAGATACTCTCTTTGCCAAAATCGCCTTATTAGGCGAAAATAAGATACAATTCAGTACCCTATCCTAAAGCTTGCTGTTAGGAGGGAATCTGCAGCTTGCAGTGAAAGCGCTTCCAGAGGGGAGTCTAATGAGGGCAAACATTTGATGGTAGCAGCTTCTCTGCGGGAGATACTCTCTTTGCCAAAATCGCCTTATTAGCCGCAGTTAAGTTACAATTCAGTACCCTATCCTAAAGCTTGCTGTTAGGAGGGAATCTGCAGCTTGCAGTGAAAGCGCTTCCAGAGGGGAGTCTAATGAGGGCAAACATTTGATGGTAGCAGCTTCTCTGCGGGAGATACTCTCTTTGCCTAAATCGCTTTATTAGGCGAAAGTAAGTTACAATTCAGTACCCTATCCTAAAGCTTGCTGTTAGGAGGGAATCTGCAGCTTGCAGTGAAAGCGCTTCCAGAGGGGAGTCTAATGAGGGCAAATATTTGATGGTAGCAGCTTCCCTGCGGGAGATATTCTCTTTGCCAAAATCGCCTTATGAGCCGCAGTTAAGTTACAATTCAGTACCCTATCCTAAAGCTTGCTGTTAGGAGGGAATCTGCAGCTTGCAGTGAAAGCGCTTCCAGAGGGGAGTCTAATGAGGGCAAACATTTGATGGTAGCAGCTTCCCTGCGGGAGATACTCTCTTTTCCAAAATCGCATTATTAGGCGAAAGTAAGTTACAATTCAGTACCCTATCCTAAAGCTTGCTGTTAGGAGGGAATCTGCAGCTTGCAGTGAAAGCGCTTCCAGAGGGGAGTCTAATGAGGGCAAATATTTGATGGTAGCAGCTTCCCTGTGGGAGATAATCTCTTTGCCAAAATCGCATTATTAGGCGAAAGTAAGATACAATTCAGTACCCTATCCTAAAGCTTGCTGTTAGGAGGGAATCTGCAGCTTGCAGTGAAAGCGCTTCCAGAGGGGAGTCTAATGAGGGCAAACATTTGATGGTAGCAGCTTCCCTGCGGGAGATACTCTCTTTGCCAAAATCGCATTATTAGCCGCAGTTAAGTTACAATTCAGTACACTATCCTAAAGCTTGCTGTTAGGAGGGAATCTGCAGCTTGCAGTGAAAGCGCTTCCAGAGGGGAGTCTAATGAGGGCAAACATTTGATGGTAGCAGCTTCCCTGCGGGACATACTCTCTTCGCCAAAATCGAATTATTAGGCGAAAGTAAGTTACAATTCAGTACCCTATCCTAAAGCTTGCTGTTAGGAGGGAATATGCAGCTTGCAGTGAAAGCGCTTCCAGAGGGGAGTCTAATGAGGGCAAATATTTGATGGTAGCAGCTTCCCTGCGGGAGATATTCTCTTTGCCAAAATTGCATTATTAGGCGAAAGTAAGTTACAATTCAGTACCCTATCCTAAAGCTTGCTGTTAGGAGGGAATCTGCAGCTTGCAGTGAAAGCGCTTCCAGAGGGGAGTCTAATGAGGGCAAACATTTGATGGTAGCAGCTTCCCTGCGGGAGATACTCTTTTTGCCAAAATCGCATTATTAGCCGCAGTTAAGTTACAATTCAGTACCCTATCCTAAAGCTTGCTGTTAGGAGGGAATCTGCAGCTTGCAGTGAAAGCGCTTCCGGAGGGGAGTCTAATGAGGGCAAACATTTGATGGTAGCAGCTTCCCTGCGGGAGATACTCTCTTTGCCAAAATCGCATTATTAGGCGAAAGTAAGTTACAATTCAGTACCCTATCCTAAAGCTTGCTGTTAGGAGGGAATCTGCAGCTTGCAGTGAAAGCGCTTCCAGAGGGGAGTCTAATGAGGGCAAATATTTGATGGTAGCAGCTTCCCTGCGGGATATATTCTCTTTGCCAAAATCGCATTATTAGCCGCAGTTAAGTTACAATTCAGTACACTATCCTAAAGCTTGCTGTTAGGAGGGAATCTGCAGCTTGCAGTGAAAGCGCTTCCAGAGGGGAGTCTAATGAGGGCAAACATTTGATGGTAGCAGCTTCCCTGCGGGAGATAATCTCTTTGACAAAATCGCATTATTAGCCGAAAGTAAGATACAATTCAGTACCCTATCCTAAAGCTTGCTGTTAGGAGGGAATCTGCAGCTTGCAGTGAAAGCGCTTCCAGAGGGGAGTCTAATGAGGGCAAACATTTGATGGTAGCAGCTTCCCTGCGGGAGATACTCTCTTTGCCAAAATCGTATTATTAGCCGCAGTTAAGTTACAATTCAGTACCCTATCCTAAAGCTTGCTGTTAGGAGGGAATCTGCAGCTTGCAGTGAAAGCGCTTCCAGAGGGGAGTCTAATGAGGGCAAACATTTGATGGTAGCAGCTTCCCTGCGGGAGATACTCTCTTTGCCAAAATCGCATTATTAGCCGCAGTTAAGTTACAATTCAGTACCCTATCCTAAAGCTTGCTGTTAGGAGGGAATCTGCAGCTTGCAGTGAAAGCGCTTCCAGAGGGGAGTCTAATGAGGGCAAACATTTGATGGTAGCAGCTTCCCTGCGGGAGATATTCTCTTTGCCATAATCACCTTATTAGCCGCAGTTAAGTTACAATTCAGTACCCTATCCTAAAGCTTGCTGTTAGGAGGGAATCTGCAGCTTGCAGTGAAAGCGCTTCCAGAGGGGAGTCTAATGAGGGCAAACATTTGATGGTAGCAGCTTCCCTGCGGGAGATACTCTCTTTGCCAAAATCGCATTATTAGGCGAAAGTAAGTTACAATTCAGTACTCTAACCTAAAGTTGCTGTTAGGAGGGAATCTGCAGCTTGCAGTGAAAGCGCTTCCAGAGGGGAGTCTAATGAGGGCAAACATTTGATGGTAGCAGCTTCCCTGCGGGAGATACTCTCTTTGCCAAAATCGCATTATTAGGCGAAAGTAAGTTACAATTCAGTACCCTATCCTAAAGCTTGCTGTTAGGAGGGAATCTGCAGCTTGCAGTGAAAGCGCTTCCAGAGGGGAGTCTAATGAGGGCAAATATTTGATGGTAGCAGCTTCCCTGCGGGAGATATTCTCTTTGCCAAAATCGCCTTAATAGCCGCAGTTAAGTTACAATTCAGTACCCTATCCTAAAGCTTGCTGTTAGGAGGGAATCTGCAGCTTGCAGTGAAAGCGCTTCCAGAGGGTAGTCTAATGAGGGCAAATATTTGATGGTAGCAGCTTCCCTGCGGGAGATACTCTCTTTGCCAAAATCGCATTATTAGGCGAAAGTAAGTTACAATTCAGTACCCTATCCTAAAGCTTGCTGTTAGGAGGGAATCTGCAGCTTGCAGTGAAAGCGCTTCCAGAGGGGAGTCTAATGAGGGCAAACATTTGATGGTAGCAGCTTCCCTGCGGGAGATACTCTCTTTGCCAAAATCGCGTTATTAGCCGCAGTTAAGTTACAGTTCAGTACCATATCCTAAAGCTTGCTGTTAGGAGGGAATCTGCAGCTTGCAGTGAAAGCGCTTCCAGAGGGGAGTCTAATGAGGGCAAACATTTGATGGTAGCAGCTTCCCTGCGGGAGATACTCTCTTTGCCAAAATCGCATTATTAGCCGCAGTTAAGTTACAATTCAGTACCCTATCCTAAAGCTTGCTGTTAGGAGGGAATCTGCAGCTTGCAGTGAAAGCGCTTCCAGAGGGGAGTCTAATGAGGGCAAACATTTGATGGTAGCAGCTTCCCTGCGGGAGATACTCTCTTTGCCAAAATCGCTTTATTAGGCGAAAGTAAGTTACAATTCAGTACCCTATCCTAAAGCTTGCTCTTAGGAGGGAATCTGCAACTTGCAGTGAAAGCGCTTCCAGAGGGGAGTCTAATGAGGGCAAACATTTGATGGTACAGCTTCCCTGCGGGAGATACTCTCTTTGCCAAAATCGCCTTATTAGCCGCAGTTAAGTTACAATTCAGTACCCTATCCTAAAGCTTGCTGTTAGGAGGGAATCTGCAGCTTGCAGTGAAAGCGCTTCCAGAGGGGAGTCTAATGAGGGCAAACATTTGATGGTAGCAGCTTCCCTGCGGGAGATACTCTCTTTTCCAAAATCGCATTATTAGGCGAAAGTAAGTTACAATTCAGTACCCTATCCTAAAGCTTGCTGTTAGGAGGGAATCTGCAGCTTGCAGTGAAAGCGCTTCCAGAGGGGAGTCTAATGAGGACAAACATTTGATGGTAGCAGCTTCCCTGCGGGAGATACTCTCTTTGCCAAAATCGCCTTATTACCCGCAGTTAAGTTACAATTCAGTACCCTATCCTAAAGCTTGCTGTTAGGAGGGAATCTGCAGCTTGCAGTGAAAGCGCTTCCAGAGGGGAGTGTAATGAGGGCAAACATTTGATGGTAGCAGCTTCCCTGCGGGAGATACTCTCTTTGCCAAAATCGCATTATTATGCGAAAGTAAGTTACAATTCAGTACCCTATCCTAAAGCTTGCTGTTAGGAGGGAATCTGCAGCTTGCAGTGAAAGCGCTTCCAGAGGGGAGTCTAATGAGGGCAAATATTTGATGGTAGCAGCTTCCCTGCGGGAGATATTCTCTTTGCCAAAATCGCCTTATTAGGCGAAAATAAGATACAATTCAGTACCCTATCCTAAAGCTTGCTGTTAGGAGGGAATCTGCAGCTTGCAGTGAAAGCGCTTCCAGAGGGGAGTCTAATGAGGGCAAACATTTGATGGTAGCAGCTTCCCTGCGGGAGATAGTCTCTTTTCCAAAATCGCATTATTAGGCGAAAGTAAGATACAATTCAGTACCCTATCCTAAAGCTTGCTGTTAGGAGGGAATCTGCAGCTTGCAGTGAAAGCGCTTCCAGAGGGGAGTGTAATGAGGGCAAACATTTGATGGTAGCAGCTTCCCTGCGGGAGATAATCTCTTTGCCAAAATCTCATTATTAGCCGCAGTTAAGTTACAATTCAGTACCCTATCCTAAAGCTTGCTGTTAGGAGGGAATCTGCAGCTTGCAGTGAAAGCGCTTCCAGAGGGGAGTCTAATGAGGGCAAACATTTGATGGTAGCAGCTTCCCTGCGGGAGATACTCTCTTTGCCAAAATCGCGTTATTAGCCGCAGTTAAGATACAATTCAGTACCCTATCCTAAAGCTTGCTGTTAGGAGGGAATCTGCAGCTTGCAGTGAAAGCGCTTCCAGAGGGGAGTCTAATGAGGACAAACATTTGATGGTAGCAGCTTCCCTGCGGGAGATACTCTCTTTGCCAAAATCGCCTTATTAGCCGCAGTTAAGTTACAATTCAGTACCCTATCCTAAAGCTTGCTGTTAGGAGGGAATCTGCAGCTTGCAGTGAAAGCGCTTCCAGAGGGGAGTGTAATGAGGGCAAACATTTGATGGTAGCAGCTTCCCTGCGGGAGATACTCTCTTTGCCAAAATCGCATTATTATGCGAAAGTAAGTTACAATTCAGTACCCTATCCTAAAGCTTGCTGTTAGGAGGGAATCTGCAGCTTGCAGTGAAAGCGCTTCCAGAGGGGAGTCTAATGAGGGCAAATATTTGATGGTAGCAGCTTCCCTGCGGGAGATATTCTCTTTGCCAAAATCGCCTTATTAGCCGCAGTTAAGTTACAATTCAGTACCCTATCCTAAAGCTTGCTGTTAGGAGGGAATCTGCAGCTTGCAGTGAAAGCGCTTCCAGAGGGGAGTCTAATGAGGGCAAACATTTGATGGTAGCAGCTTCCCTGCGGGAGATAGTCTCTTTTCCAAAATCGCATTATTAGGCGAAAGTAAGATACAATTCAGTACCCTATCCTAAAGCTTGCTGTTAGGAGGGAATCTGCAGCTTGCAGTGAAAGCGCTTCCAGAGGGGAGTGTAATGAGGGCAAACATTTGATGGTAGCAGCTTCCCTGCGGGAGATAATCTCTTTGCCAAAATCGCCTTATTAGACGAAAGTAAGATACAATTCAGTACCCTATCCTAAAGCTTGCTGTTAGGAGGGAATCTGCAGCTTGCAGTGAAAGCGCTTCCAGAGGGGAGTCTAATGAGGGCAAACATTTGATGGTAGCAGCTTCCCTGCGGGAGATACTCTCTTTGCCAAAATCGCGTTATTAGCCGCAGTTAAGATACAATTCAGTACCCTATCCTAAAGCTTGCTGTTAGGAGGGAATCTGCAGCTTGCAGTGAAAGCGCTTCCAGAGGGGAGTCTAATGAGGGCAAACATTTGATGGTAGCAGCTTCCCAGCGGGAGATAATCTCTTTGCCAAAATCGCATTATTAGGCGAAAGTAAGATACAATTCAGTACCCTATCCTAAAGCTTGCTGTTAGGAGGGAATCTGCAGCTTGCAGTGAAAGCGCTTCCAGAGGGGAGTCTAATGAGGGCAAACATTTGATGGTAGCAGCTTCCCTGCGGGAGATACTCTCTTTGCCAAAATCGCATTATTAGGCGAAAGTAAGTTACAATTCAGTACCCTATCCTAAAGCTTGCTGTTAGGTGGGAATCTGCCGCTTGCAGTGAAAGCGCTTCCAGAGGGGAGTCTAATGAGGGCAAACATTTGATTGTAGCAGCTTCCCTGCGGGAGATATTCTCTTTGCCAAAATCGCCTTATTAGCCGCAGTTAAGTTACAATTCAGTACCCTGTCCTACAGCTTGCTGTTAGGTGGGAATCTGCAGCTTGCAGTGAAAGCGCTTCCAGAGGGGAGTCTAATGAGGGCAAACATTTGATGGTAGCAGCTTCCCTGCGGGAGATATTCTCTTTGCCAAAATCGCCTTATTAGACGCAGTTATGTTACAAGTCAGTACACTGTCCTACAGCTTGCTGTTAGGAGGGAATCTGCAGCTTGCAGTGAAAGCACTTCCAGAGGGAAGTCTAACGAGGGCAAATATTTGATGGTAGCAGCTTCCCTGCGGGAGATACTCTCTTTTCCACAATCGCATTATTAGGCGAAAGTAAGTTACAATTCAGTACCCTATCCTAAAGCTTGCTGTTAGGTGGGAATCTGCAGCTTGCAGTGAAAGCGCTTCCAGAGGGGAGTCTAATGAGGGCAAACATTTGATGGTAGCAGCTTCCCAGCGGGAGATACTCTCTTTGCCAAAATCGCATTATTAGGCGAAAGTAAGTTACAATTCAGTACCCTATCCTAAAGCTTGCTGTTAGGAGGGAATCTGCAGCTTGCAGTGAAAGCGCTTCCAGAGGGGAGTCTAATGAGGGCAAATATTTGATGGTAGCAGCTTCCCTGCGGGAGATACTCTCTTTGCCAAAATCGCATTATTAGGCGAAAGTAAAGTTACAATTCAGTACCCTATCCTAAAGCTTGCTGTTAGGAGGGAATCTGCAGCTTGCAGTGAAAGCGCTTCCAGAGGGGAGTCTAATGAGGGCAAACATTTGATGGTAGCAGCTTCCCTGCGGGAGATACTCTCTTTGCCAAAATCGCCTTATTAGGCGAAAATAAGATACAATTCAGTACCCTATCCTAAAGCTTGCTGTTAGGAGGGAATCTGCAGCTTGCAGTGAAAGCGCTTCCAGAGGGGAGTCTAATGAGGGCAAATATTTGATGGTAGCAGCTTCCCTGCGGGAGATACTCTCTTTGCCAAAATCGCATTATTAGGCGAAAGTAAACTTACAATTCAGTACCCTATCCTAAAGCTTGCTGTTAGGAGGGAATCTGCAGCTTGCAGTGAAAGCGCTTCCAGAGGGGAGTCTAATGAGGGCAAATATTTGATGGTAGCAGCTTCCCTGCGGGAGATATTCTCTTTGCCAAAATCGCCTTATGAGCCGCAGTTAAGTTACAATTCAGTACCCTATCCTAAAGCTTGCTGTTAGGAGGGAATCTGCAGCTTGCAGTGAAAGCGCTTCCAGAGGGGAGTCTAATGAGGGCAAACATTTGATGGTAGCAGCTTCCCTGCGGGAGATAGTCTCTTTTCCAAAATCGCATTATTAGGCGAAAGTAAGTTACAATTCAGTACCCTATCCTAAAGCTTGCTGTTAGGAGGGAATCTGCAGCTTGCAGTGAAAGCGCTTCCAGAGGGGAGTGTAATGAGGACAAACATTTGATGGTAGCAGCTTCCCTGCGGGAGATACTCTCTTTGCCAAAATTGCATTAATATCCGCAGTTAAGTTACAATTCAGTACCCTATCCTAAAGCTTGCTGTTAGGAGGGAATCTGCAGCTTGCAGTGAAAGCGCTTCCAGAGGGGAGTCTAATGAGGGCAAACATTTGATGGTAGCAGCTTCCCTGCGGGAGATACTCTCTTTGCCAAAATCGCATTATTAGCCGCAGTTAAGTTACAATTCAGTACACTATCCTAAAGCTTGCTGTTAGGAGGGAATCTGCAGCTTGCAGTGAAAGCGCTTCCAGAGGGGAGTCTAATGAGGGCAAACATTTGATGGTAGCAGCTTCCCTGCGGGACATACTCTCTTTGCCAAAATCGCTTTATTAGGCGAAAGTAAGTTACAATTCAGTACCCTATCCTAAAGCTTGCTGTTAGGAGGGAATCTGCAGCTTGCAGTGAAAGCGCTTCCAGAGGGGAGTCTAATGAGGGCAAATATTTGATGGTAGCAGCTTCCCTGCGGGAGATATTCTCTTTGCCAAAATCGCATTATTAGGCGAAAGTAAGTTACAATTCAGTACCCTATCCTAAAGCTTGCTGTTAGGAGGGAATCTGCAGCTTGCAGTGAAAGCGCTTCCAGAGGGGAGTCTAATGAGGGCAAACATTTGATGGTAGCAGCTTCCCTGCGGGAGATACTCTTTTTGCCAAAATCGCATTATTAGCCGCAGTTAAGTTACAATTCAGTACCCTATCCTAAAGCTTGCTGTTAGGAGGGAATCTGCAGCTTGCAGTGAAAGCGCTTCCAGAGGGGAGTCTAATGAGGGCAAACATTTGATGGTAGCAGCTTCCCTGCGGGAGATACTCTCTTTGCCAAAATCGCATTATTAGCCTAAAGTAAGTTACAATTCAGTACCCTATCCTAAAGCTTGCTGTTAGGAGGGAATCTGCAGCTTGCAGTGAAAGCGCTTCCAGAGGGGAGTCTAATGAGGGCAAATATTTGATGGTAGCAGCTTCCCTGCGGGATATATTCTCTTTGCCAAAATCGCCTTTTTAGCCGCAGTTAAGTTACAATTCAGTACACTATCCTAAAGCTTGCTGTTAGGAGGGAATCTGCAGCTTGCAGTGAAAGCGCTTCCAGAGGGGAGTCTAATGAGGGCAAACATTTGATGGTAGCAGCTTCCCTGCGGGAGATAATCTCTTTGCCAAAATCGCATTATTAGCCGAAAGTAAAATACAATTCAGTACCCTATCCTAAAGCTTGCTGTTAGGAGGGAATCTGCAGCTTGCAGTGAAAGCGCTTCCAGAGGGGAGTCCAATGAGGGCAAACATTTGATGGTAGCAGCTTCCCTGCGGGAGATACTCTCTTTGCCAAAATCGTATTATTAGCCGCAGTTAAGTTACAATTCAGTACCCTATCCTAAAGCTTGCTGTTAGGAGGGAATCTGCAGCTTGCAGTGAAAGCGCTTCCAGAGGGGAGTCTAATGAGTGCAAACATTTGATGGTAGCAGCTTCCCTGCGGGAGATACTCTCTTTGCCAAAATCGCTTTATTAGGCGAAAGTAAGTTACAATTCAGTACCCTATCCTAAAGCTTGCTGTTAGGAGGGAATCTGCAGCTTGCAGTGAAAGCGCTTCCAGAGGGGAGTCTAATGAGGGCAAATATTTGATGGTAGCAGCTTCCCTGCGGGAGATAGTCTCTTTGCCAAAATCGCATTATTAGGCGAAAGTAAGTTACAATTCAGTACCCTATCCTAAAGCTTGCTGTTAGGAGGGAATCTGCAGCTTGCAGTGAAAGCGCTTCCAGAGGGGAGTCTAATGAGGGCAAACATTTGATGGTAGCAGCTTCCCTGCGGGAGATACTCTCTTTGCCAAAATCGCATTATTAGGCGAAAGTAAGTTACAATTCAGTACCCTATCCTAAAGCTTGCTGTTAGGAGGGAATCTGCAGCTTGCAGTGAAAGCGCTTCCAGAGGGGAGTCTAATGAGGGCAAACATTTGATGGTAGCAGCTTCCCTGCGGGAGATACTCTCTTTGCCAAAATCGCATTATTAGGCGAAAGTAAGTTACAATTCAGTACCCTATCCTAAAGCTTGCTGTTAGGAGGGAATCTGCAGCTTGCAGTGAAAGCGCTTCCAGAGGGGAGTCTAATGAGGGCAAACATTTGATGGTAGCAGCTTCCCTGCGGGAGATACTCTCTTTGCCAAAATCGCTTTATTAGGCGAAAGTAAGTTACAATTCAGTACCCTATCCTAAAGCTTGCTCTTAGGAGGGAATCTGCAACTTGCAGTGAAAGCGCTTCCAGAGGGGAGTCTAATGAGGGCAAACATTTGATGGTACAGCTTCCCTGCGGGAGATACTCTCTTTGCCAAAATCGCTTTATTAGCCGCAGTTAAGTTACAATTCAGTACCCTATCCTAAAGCTTGCTGTTAGGAGGGAATCTGCAGCTTGCAGTGAAAGCGCTTCCAGAGGGGAGTCTAATGAGGGCAAACATTTGATGGTAGCAGCTTCTCTGCGGGAGATACTCTCTTTGCCTAAATCGCTTTACTAGGCGAAAGTAAGTTACAATTCAGTACCCTATCCTAAAGCTTGCTTTTAGGAGGGAATCTGCAGCTTGCAGTGAAAGCGCTTCCAGAGGGGAGTGTAATGAGGGCAAATATTTGATGGTAGCAGCTTCCCTGCGGGAGATACTCTCTTTGCCAAAATCGCATTATTAGGCGAAAGTAAGTTACAATTCAGTACCCTATCCTAAAGCTTGCTGTTAGAAGGGAATCTGCAGCTTGCAGTGAAAGCGCTTCCAGAGGGGAGTCTAATGAGGGCAAACATTTGATGGTAGCAGCTTCCCTGCGGGAGATACTCTCTTTGCCAAAATCGCGTTATTAGCCGCAGTTAAGTTACAATTCAGTACCCTATCCTAAAGCTTGCTGTTAGGAGGGAATCTGCAGCTTGCAGTGAAAGCGCTTCCAGAGGGGAGTCTAATGAGGGCAAACATTTGATGGTAGCAGCTTCCCAGCGGGAGATAATCTCTTTGCCAAAATCGCATTATTAGGCGAAAGTAAGATACAATTCAGTACCCTATCCTAAAGCTTGCTGTTAGGAGGGAATCTGCAGCTTGCAGTGAAAGCGCTTCCAGAGGGGAGTCTAATGAGGGCAAACATTTGATGGTAGCAGCTTCCCTGCGGGAGATACTCTCTTTGCCAAAATCGCATTATTAGGCGAAAGTAAGTTACAATTCAGTACCCTATCCTAAAGCTTGCTGTTAGGTGGGAATCTGCCGCTTGCAGTGAAAGCGCTTCCAGAGGGGAGTCTAATGAGGGCAAACATTTGATTGTAGCAGCTTCCCTGCGGGAGATATTCTCTTTGCCAAAATCGCCTTATTAGCCGCAGTTAAGTTACAATTCAGTACCCTGTCCTACAGCTTGCTGTTAGGTGGGAATCTGCAGCTTGCAGTGAAAGCGCTTCCAGAGGGGAGTCTAATGAGGGCAAACATTTGATGGTAGCAGCTTCCCTGCGGGAGATATTCTCTTTGCCAAAATCGCCTTATTAGACGCAGTTATGATACAAGTCAGTACACTGTCCTACAGCTTGCTGTTAGGAGGGAATCTGCAGCTTGCAGTGAAAACGCTTCCAGAGGGGAGTCTAATGAGGGCAAACATTTGATGGTAGCAGCTTCCCTGCGGGAGATACTCTCTTTGCCAAAATCGCGTTATTAGCCGCAGTTAAGTTACAATTCAGTACCCTATCCTAAAGCTTGCTGTTAGGAGGGAATCTGCAGCTTGCAGTGAAAGCGCTTCCAGAGGGGAGTCTAATGAGGGCAAATATTTGATGGTAGCAGCTTCCCTGCGGGAGATACTCTCTTTTCCACAATCGCATTATTAGGCGAAAGTAATTACAATTCAGTACCCTATCCTAAAGCTTGCTGTTAGGTGGGAATCTGCAGCTTGCAGTGAAAGCGCTTCCAGAGGGGAGTCTAATGAGGGCAAACATTTGATGGTAGCAGCTTCCCTGCGGGAGATACTCTCTTTGCCAAAATCGCGTTATTAGCCGCAGTTAACTTACAATTCAGTACCCTATCCTAAAGCTTGCTGTTAGGAGGGAATCTGCAGCTTGCAGTGAAAGCGCTTCCAGAGGGGAGTCTAATGAGGGCAAACATTTGATGGTAGCAGCTTCCCTGCGGGAGATATTCTCTTTGCCAAAATCGCCTTATTAGACGCAGTTATGTTACAAGTCAGTACACTGTCCTACAGCTTGCTGTTAGGAGGGAATCTGCAGCTTGCAGTGAAAGCGCTTCCAGAGGGGAGTCTAATGAGGGCAAACATTTGATGGTAGCAGCTTCCCTGCGGGAGATACTCTCTTTGCCAAAATCGCGTTATTAGCCGCAGTTAAGTTACAATTCAGTACCCTATCCTAAAGCTTGCTGTTAGGAGGGAATCTGCAGCTTGCAGTGAAAGCGCTTCCAGAGGGGAGTCTAATGAGGGCAAACATTTGATGGTAGCAGCTTCCCTGCGGGAGATACTCTCTTTGCCAAAATCGCCTTATTAGGCGAAAATAATATACAATTCAGTACCCTATCCTAAAGCTTGCTGTTAGGAGGGAATCTGCAGCTTGCAGTGAAAGCGCTTCCAGAGGGGAGTCTAATGAGGGCAAACATTTGATGGTAGCAGCTTCCCTGCGGGAGATACTCTCTTTGCCAAAATCGCCTTATTAGCCGCAGTTAAGTTACAATTCAGTACACTATCCTAAAGCTTGCTGTTAGGAGGGAATCTGCAGCTTGCAGTGAAAGCGCTTCCAGAGGGGAGTCTAATGAGGGCAAACATTTGATGGTAGCAGCTTCCCTGCGGGAGATACTCTCTTTGCCAAAATCGCAATATTAGGCGAAAGTAAGATACAATTCAGTACCCTATCCTAAAGCTTGCTGTTAGGAGGGAATCTGCAGCTTGCAGTGAAAGCGCTTCCAGAGGGGAGTCTAATGAGGCCAAACATTTGATGGTAGCAGCTTCCCTGCGGGAGATACTCTCTTTGCCAAAATCGAATTATTAGGCGAAAGTAAGTTACAATTCAGTACCCTATCCTAAAGCTTGCTGTTAGGTGGGAATCTGCCGCTTGCAGTGAAAGCGCTTCCAGAGGGGAGTCTAATGAGGGCAAACATTTGATGGTAGCAGCTTCCCTGCGGGAGATATTCTCTTTGCCAAAATCGCATTATTAGACGCAGTTATGTTACAAGTCAGTACACTGTCCTACAGCTTGCTGTTAGGAGGGAATCTGCAGCTTGCAGTGAAAGCGCTTCCAGAGGGGAGTCTAATGAGGGCAAACATTTGATGGTAGCAGCTTCCCTGCGGGAGATACTCTCTTTGCCAAAATCGCGTTATTAGCCGCAGTTAAGTTACAATTCAGTACCCTATCCTAAAGCTTTCTGTTAGGAGGGAATCTGCAGCTTGCAGTGAAAGCGCTTCCAGAGGGGAGTCTAATGAGGGCAAACATTTGATGGTAGCAGCTTCCCTGCGGGAGATACTCTCTTTGCCAAAATCGCCTTATTACGCGAAAATAAGATACAATTCAGTACCCTATCCTAAAGCTTGCTGTTAGGAGGGAATCTGCAGCTTGCAGTGAAAGCGCTTCCAGAGGGGAGTCTAATGAGGGCAAACATTTGATGGTAGCAGCTTCCCTGCGGGAGATACTCTCTTTGCCAAAATCGCCTTATTAGCCGCAGTTAAGTTACAATTCAGTACCCTATCCTAAAGCTTGCTGTTAGGAGGGAATCTGCAGCTTGCAGTGAAAGCGCTTCCAGAGGGGAGTCTAATGAGGGCAAACATTTGATGGTAGCAGCTTCTCTGCGGGAGATACTCTCTTTGCCTAAATCGCTTTATTAGGCAAAATTAAGTTACAATTCAGTACCCTATCCTAAAGCTTGCTGTTAGGAGGGAATCTGCAGCTTGCAGTGAAAGCGCTTCCAGAGGGGAGTCTAATGAGGGCAAACATTTGATGGTAGCAGCTTCCCTGCGGGAGATACTCTCTTTGCCAAAATCGCGTTATTAGCCGCAGTTAAGTTACAATTCAGTACCCTATCCTAAAGCTTGCTGTTAGGAGGGAATCTGCAGCTTGCAGTGAAAGCACTTCCAGAGGGAAGTCTAACGAGGGCAAATATTTGATGGTAGCAGCTTCCCTGCGGGAGATACTCTCTTTTCCACAATCGCATTATTAGGCGAAAGTAATTACAATTCAGTACCCTATCCTAAAGCTTGCTGTTAGGTGGGAATCTGCAGCTTGCAGTGAAAGCGCTTCCAGAGGGGAGTCTAATGAGGGCAAACATTAGATGGTAGCAGCTTCCCTGCGGGAGATACTCTCTTTGCCAAAATCGCATTATTAGGCGAAAGTAAACTTACAATTCAGTACCCTATCCTAAAGCTTGCTGTTAGGAGGGAATCTGCAGCTTGCAGTGAAAGCGCTTCCAGAGGGGAGTCTAATGAGGGCAAATATTTGATGGTAGCAGCTTCCCTGCGGGAGATACTCTCTTTGCCAAAATCGCATTAATAGGCGAAAGTAAACTTACAATTCAGTACCCTATCCTAAAGCTTGCTGTTAGGAGGGAATCTGCAGCTTGCAGTGAAAGCGCTTCCAGAGGGGAGTCTAATGAGGGCAAACATTTGATGGTAGCAGCTTCCCTGCGGGAGATATTCTCTTTGCCAAAATCGCCTTATTAGACGCAGTTATGTTACAAGTCAGTACACTGTCCTACAGCTTGCTGTTAGGAGGGAATCTGCAGCTTGCAGTGAAAGCGCTTCCAGAGGGGAGTCTAATGAGGGCAAACATTTGATGGTAGCAGCTTCCCTGCGGGAGATACTCTCTTTGCCAAAATCGCGTTATTAGCCGCAGTTAAGTTACAATTCAGTACCCTATCCTAAAGCTTGCTGTTAGGAGGGAATCTGCAGCTTGCAGTGAAAGCGCTTCCAGAGGGGAGTCTAATGAGGGCAAACATTTGATGGTAGCAGCTTCCCTGCGGGAGATACTCTCTTTGCCAAAATCGCCTTATTAGGCGAAAATAATATACAATTCAGTACCCTATCCTAAAGCTTGCTGTTAGGAGGGAATCTGCAGCTTGCAGTGAAAGCGCTTCCAGAGGGGAGTCTAATGAGGGCAAACATTTGATGGTAGCAGCTTCCCTGCGGGAGATACTCTCTTTGCCAAAATCGCCTTATTAGCCGCAGTTAAGTTACAATTCAGTACCCTATCCTAAAGCTTGCTGTTAGGAGGGAATCTGCAGCTTGCAGTGAAAGCGCTTCCAGAGGGGAGTCTAATGAGGGCAAACATTTGATGGTAGCAGCTTCCCTGCGGGAGATACTCTCTTTGCCAAAATCGCATTATTAGGCGAAAGTAAGTTACAATTCAGTACCCTATCCTAAAGCTTGCTGTTAGGTGGGAATCTGCCGCTTGCAGTGAAAGCGCTTCCAGAGGGGAGTCTAATGAGGGCAAACATTTGATTGTAGCAGCTTCCCTGCGGGAGATATTCTCTTTGCCAAAATCGCCTTATTAGCCGCAGTTAAGTTACAATTCAGTACCCTGTCCTACAGCTTGCTGTTAGGTGGGAATCTGCAGCTTGCAGTGAAAGCGCTTCCAGAGGGGAGTCTAATGAGGGCAAACATTTGATGGTAGCAGCTTCCCTGCGGGAGATATTCTCTTTGCCAAAATCGCCTTATTAGACGCAGTTATGTTACAAGTCAGTACACTGTCCTACAGCTTGCTGTTAGGAGGGAATCTGCAGCTTGCAGTGAAAGCGCTTCCAGAGGGGAGTCTAATGAGGGCAAACATTTGATGGTAGCAGCTTCCCTGCGGGAGATACTCTCTTTGCCAAAATCGCGTTATTAGCCGCAGTTAAGTTACAATTCAGTACCCTATCCTAAAGCTTGCTGTTAGGAGGGAATCTGCAGCTTGCAGTGAAAGCGCTTCCAGAGGGGAGTCTAATGAGGGCAAACATTTGATGGTAGCAGCTTCCCTGCGGGAGATACTCTCTTTGCCAAAATCGCTTTATTAGGCGAAATTAAGTTACAATTCAGTACCCTATCCTAAAGCTTGCTGTTAGGAGGGAATCTGCAGCTTGCAGTGAAAGCGCTTCCAGAGGGGAGTCTAATGAGGGCAAACATTTGATGGTAGCAGCTTCCCTGCGGGAGATACTCTCTTTGCCAAAATCGCGTTATTAGGCGAAGTTAAGTTACAATTCAGTACCCTATCCTAAAGCTTGCTGTTAGGAGGGAATCTGCAGCTTGCAGTGAAAGCGCTTCCAGAGGGGAGTCTAATGAGGGCAAATATTTGATGGTAGCAGCTTCCCTGCGGGAGATACTCTCTTTGCCAAAATCGCATTATTAGGCGAAAGTAATTACAATTCAGTACCCTATCCTAAAGCTTGCTGTTAGGAGGGAATCTGCAGCTTGCAGTGAAAGCGCTTCCAGAGGGGAGTCTAATGAGGGCAAACATTTGATGGTAGCAGCTTCCCTGCGGGAGATACTCTCTTTGCCAAAATCGCATTATTAGGCGAAAGTAA